>NC_028647.1:28461529-28475812 GCF_001406875.1 Solanum pennellii | reverse complement strand
TATATATATATATATATAAAATATAATATAATATAAGAATATTTTTATGAATATGAGAAAATCGTCTCAAAATTTTTAGTTTTACTTGAAATTTGATTAATTAGTTTAGTTATATGACAATTTATATTTTAAATTATTTATCTTATGTCTAATTATTTTATGGCGTCAAGATTAGGAAGCTCGTTTATTAGTTTACATTTATTCGCTTTATGTATTTTATAGCCGACTTTGTTGGGTCTTATTTATTCAATCCCTTTTCCAAACCCATCTTAAAAGAACAAATGTGAGGGCTTTCTTTTTTTCTGCAGCATAAAAAACCCATCAAAAAGTGCTAGAGGAATTCAGCCCACTCCCATTCAATTCCCCTCCTCAAATCGTCCCAGGCCCAAGTCCCAGCAGCTCACTTCGTTTGCCCTGACCCAGCCCAAGTCCCAGACCCAACATTCTGCCCAACCCGTTTTCCCAATCTCTGTTTTACCCGACCCGCCATTTTCCCCTCTTCAGCGTGAATATTCCTAGCAAACGTCAAAGCGTAGATGGAATACTCAGCGTGTCAGTAGCAAGCACGACAATAGCATCTACCAGCAGCAACTCATGAGCAACACACGCGACGGAGTAGCTATGACAATACGCGATAATCAGTTTGCGTACAACTGCTCGACCTTTTGTCGTCTTCTCTAAACGTCTCCCTCACTCGTATGATTTTCAACAGTAATGGAGGCACGCGATTTCGTCATGGCAGCACGAGATGATGACATGTCGTTAAGGAAGGAAAATTGGAAACTATCCAAGCCCTCCAAGCCCATGCCTTGACCGGATTTTGCGGGATTTGGATGAGAACTTATACAAGAGATTGATTTCCTTTAAGCTTTTGCAAGGAGTCTTGAATTTTAGAAATTTATTCTTGGTTTGAACCCGTCTCTACCCTTTTCCCTCATTTTCGAAACCCTAATTCTCCCATATATAATATCTTTTCATGTTCACTGTGAATGAATTTTTTTTTTGAAAAAAGAAAATTTATTGGAGATTATTTGGTTCAGATTTCCTTGAACAAAATAGATAGAAAACTCAAATAGCTATAATCCTTCATAGAACATACAGTAAAGATCCTCTACTTTCTTGTTTCACTCCGTTCGTTGCGGGTTATTGGTCAAACTTTTGCATTAAAGTCTTGTGGTGGAGGAATAGCTCGTCCAAGTCTCACGTCGCTGCCCCAAAGAAGGTAATTTCTCTTCACATCGAATTTAGTTTGTTAATTTGGTTGAGTTTGGATGAATGTTACATGAGCTAATTATCAATTTGCTAATTTGATAGTTCCCATTCATGAGCTGTCTCTGAAATTTTAATGAAAGATATGGTTATATATAATTAAAAATGGTTAAGTTCGTGAATCTTATCAATAGCTATGGTTTCCTACTTTTTCAGTCATCCTTTTTCTTTTGCCGCCGAAATGTTCTGTTCGTCTTAAGTTTCTTTGGCTGTAGGGAACTGGCGGTGTCGTGTAGTATTAGATGTTTGCTTTCCTATGTTCTTTCACCAAAGTCGGAGAAAATGAAATCTAAAAAGTTTGAGATTGTTAACTTAAATGTGTGCTCAATTTGGATAAAAATTTGTGCTAAGTTCACTGTGATGTTCAGTGGACTACACATGTCTCTCCTCCTTATATAAAATCGTGAAAATATGCACTAGCTTCCTTCTATTCATGTCTAGATTTAGGTGAAGCGATGTCATATTCCGTTACTTTGTCATAATGATTTTCTCATTCTTTGAATGCTCAAGTCGCTTCAAACATACTTTGCTGTTAGCATATTATTTCTCAACTGTGTGGGATGCTTATATGTTAGTGTTTTGGAATGTTTTTTGTGACTCACTCTTAGCTGCAAATTAGTGCAAATCAATAATGAGTTTGTCTGTTAGTCTATGTTGATGTTTGTGTTAATTTCTTTTGAAGGTTCGATGTTTCTCCTTGGTCCCAACCTTAATTTTCTCTGTTAAAATCTATTGTGAAAGTAACATTTTAGTCGTGAAGTTTGAAATCTTCTCCTATGGGTGATTTTGACTTCCATTGGCTTATATTACACTATTTTTTAACATTAAGAACAAATAAAATTAGTTAGTTCGAATTGTCGTTATGTCCTATGTACTGTTTTCCTTCTACCTCCGATTTCTCTTTTAGCTTGGTTGTCATGTTGTCCTCTTGTTTGTTTTTTCTTCTGATTGTCATGAATCTAATGTGGGGTTAGTCTTGGATGTCGTTCTTATTATTCTTTCACCATAGGCTGAAAAAATGAGGCAAAATATCAATATTTCGAATTTCATTTAGCGATTTATACTTACTATCTTAAATCTTCAACTATTGTTTCAATCATTTTGACGTCTCTTTTTCCACCTTTCCTTTGTTTTACAGTGGCTTTTGCCATTTGGGAAGCTATGGTCATATTTGTGTTTGATTGGTTGTTAGCTGCTGTTTAGATTATAATCTATTGACATGATGTAATATTTTATTCCCCTTCACCTGATAGTTCTCTGTTAACAATTCACTTTGTCTCAAATTTCTTGCGTTTGGCTTCGTTTCAAAGAGTGATATAGATGGCGTGTTTAAATTGTTTGATTCACTAATTTTGTTTCTATTTTGTTCTCTATTTTTCCTTGTTTTAGGTTCATTCACAGATTGTTCAATCAAATCTCTTCTCAACTTTCCCTATCTAAAATTTTGGTAGTGTTTCTATGGTTTGTTTGAAGTTCAGTTTTCACTCGTTTTCTCCCTGTTATCATCCCTTTTATTATTTCTCCTCTTCTTTATATCTAATGTTAAGCTGATTGTAGTCTTAGTAGTTGTGCGTCGAGCATCTAATCTAGTTTTGTCAAATTGAAGCATGATCGTCCTGTCATTAATTGAATTACTGATATGGTTCTGTGTTTCAATTGTCTTCGGATTCTTTTTGAAATTTTGATAACTATGTACCCTACGTTCAACTTGTATAGTATTTTTTTTTTCCAAAATGGATTTGTCTCACAACTTGAGTCATCTTCTGTCCCCTTTTCATATCTCAGCTTTGGTTCTTTGGTTTTACCCAGCATTCCACCATCGTTTCCTGCATGCTCTCTGTGTTAAGTATATGAATCAAGGTATATAGTTAATTACACATTTTTCTTTTTCATCTCTGTTACATGATATTATGAGTTTGTTATTTGAATGAATTGGAGCTTCTTGGTCCTTGGGATAAAGTATTAATTCCAAATTGCCAAAACAACTCCATGTTTGTTCAATTTCATCTCGGTTAAATGCACTGATGTTTTGACTTAGTGCATCCAATCTGTCTATTGTATGATAAATCTAATGTTAGCTTGAATCTACGGATTTATAGTTTAAGCATATGTCTTGTTTTATTATTCTTATTATTTTGTCGATTTGTACATGTGCGAAAATTGAACTTCAACTCAACATCATATAGAATGTTTACCATTATTTTAATTATGTTAGATTATAGTATGCATTCTTTAATATTAGAGTTCATTGTTTGTCAAAAGGAGAGATCATTTATGTGTATTGTTTGCGCGGAAGAATGGAGTGTTTATCTACCACAATTTATTCTCTAGGATATTGGTATTCTCAAGTTTCGCGTTTTCTATTTTTGAAGTTTGGTCATCTTGGTTCACATGATAAGAAACATAATTTGGTCCATCATTTGCATTATACATTGCTTACTTTTACCAGTCGCATTTGCTCCTTTTGGATGTTTGCCATTGAGTTATTGTTGGATATATTTTGGCTTATTCAAAGGCATGTGTTCACAAGTTGGTCATGGGTTTAATATCAAAAATTGGAAATAGCTTTTCTGATTTATTGAATTAGTCATTCAAAGTCAGTGAAATGCCATAAAATGGGTTTGAGAATCTTTTTGTGATGTATTTCTTCTTACTATGTCTGGAAGACAAAAGTGTTAGAGGTATATCAATTCAACTTAATTGATCCTCCTTTACATCAAATCGATTTGTTACTCATTTTGGTATATTTTTTGTTTGCATGTGAAATATACCCGGGTCCCCATGGATCCTATCCTCGCATTTTCCCATTTGGGGCACGAAGTCCCTAAATATTTTCCTTCATCGAGTCAAGCCATAAAAAATGACGTACAGGTATCAAAGCAAAAGATACAAAAATAGAAGAGATAAAGAGGCCGGCCATGAGGCCAAATTCATTTTGTTCTTTTTTTAAAAATATATATTGTATTTTGTTATCTTGGGGGCTTAATCCTGTGTTGTCTTTCATTTGTTAATTATTGTATGATTAGTTTAGGAAAGTACCAAATGGAAATGGGCTAAAAGCCCAAAACGAGAATGGGTTAAAACCCAAAAGAAAGTTCGTCCAAACATCAGTTCAGGCGGACAAAAACCGGATTTGGGCCCAACGAATCTCTCTCGTTTCCCCTTTACTCTATCGTTTATGTGTTTGTTATTGTTCATGTTAGCTTTGGGGTTAGAAACTGCAAATCCTCGCAAGACGCCATCTCGTTTAATTTCTTATTCAAATCGATCAAAATATAAATGAACTCAAAAAATAATATTTTGTAAATCTCAATTAGATAATAAAATTGATAATTCACCTTTTAATCAATATCGAATAATTTTCATCTCAAATTTTTAAGTCAAAAACATTTAGCCAAAGAAGTTAGTTGTATGAAAACCATATTAACAAATATTTTAGGTGCCTCAAACACCTTACTAAAATATAAATGTGAATCCCCGAACCCTTTTTAAAGTTTTCAAATTGATTTTCTTTTTAAATCTTTGAAAGCAAAGTTTTCTTCATTTTTTCTTAAAAATTCAGTGGCGACTCTAAAAAAGTCAAAAAACATATGAAAACATATATTCTTTTTCCAAAAATAAATAAAACCATGAGGATAAATATTGAGTGGTATACTTTCTTATTCCCTATTTCCTGCTAGTTGATTTCTTTATATTATGCAGTGGTATCGGGTTAATCGATGATGTCTACCAATACGTGTGGCATAGTCTTGCTATGCCTTTTGGCATAGTCTTGTTGTAGGCTCAGTGTTGTTTCATAGGTTAAGACAAGACAATCTCCAACAGCTTCTACTCTTCCTTCCCTCTTGTGGAAGTTGTCTTTAGTTACTGTATTTTACACCTTGTAATCTTAGAAGCTCTTGATAATGTTTAGACCAGATCCCTTGGGTTTTATTTATTTAACAAATTTAACTTTGGATTGTTCAAACCCTTTTATTATGTAAAAATCTCATGAATTTCTTTTAGCTCCAGCTTTTCTCAATCTTCTGCATCTTTTTAACCATTTGGGAACTAAGGGTCGACCTACTTAGGTGTTAGAGTAGGTGACCATTCTCCTTCCTTGAGAGTTGTTGCTATGAGTTGATTCCGACTGGTATCTTCCAATTCCAATGGTATCTCAACAAAGTGAACTAGATACCATAGTCATGGCTAAAGGGACACAAGCAAGCTAAATTGGAACCGAGAAGGTTCCAATTTGTATATGGCCTTAGAGGTTGTATAAATGCACGAATGATCAACTAATGGTCATCCATGAAGCAAATTAATTAATCACTTTGATTTGCCTGTGTGATGTAGCTTGAAATTGTGATTACGCGCATGGTGTTGTCTGAAGAACGATTGGTGCGTGAAGTATACTTACTTGAATGCTATGATGTGAGTATGTGCACAGTGTTGTTTCTTTAGATTTTGATGTGTGCAGTTTACTTGCCTAAATGTTCGACAATATCTGAGTTATGATTGATTGGGTTTTCGTGAACTTTTTGTCAGAGTGAGAGAATCATCACTTAATAATTATGTGCACAGGTCCAGAGATAAACTACGACGTAATTCATAAACGAATTCTTGAAGCATGACATGATATACTTATGAGAGGGAATGCAACTGTTACTTGTGCATAGGCTTACTATTGATAAAGAGGGTAAGGGAAAAGAACAACTTGTGACTGTAGGAAAACTCTGATTTTAGGGCAATCAGGATGGGTCGGGAACCATATCATATAATTGAATGTTATTGCATAGTGATAAAATTTGTTATGATGAACGGGTACCTTGATATGCTTTGCAACCGATTACAAACCGTGTGATTAATAGGCATATTCTTAGGATGTGCATGCTTATAGTGTTAGATTAGTGCAAAAGCGTACTGGTGTGTACAATGCTGGGTTGACTCGTGGTGGACAATGACTATCCTAGCTAAGAGGATTATCCTAAATGCTTTTTATAGCCTTAGGAGTCATTGAAAAACTCTAGAAAAGTGGATAACCCCCAAGAATTATTGTCTGGGAAACTGGTCCCGTTGAAGCCATTGGGGTGGGATCATTCTGC
Source organism: Solanum pennellii (assembly GCF_001406875.1). Classification (NCBI taxonomy): domain Eukaryota; kingdom Viridiplantae; phylum Streptophyta; class Magnoliopsida; order Solanales; family Solanaceae; genus Solanum; species Solanum pennellii. The sequence goes on along the minus strand of NC_028647.1, from coordinate 28,469,459 downwards.
CAGGGCGACACAAGAGTGAAACAAAATCTCAACCCTGAATCCCCTATTTTCACTTGTTTCGCCTATGGACCCCAAATAAGCAGGGACTACTTCCCACAATCTAATGAGTACTCAGCAACAGAACAATGAGTTATTATCACCTAACATCAATTAAGCTATAAAAATAGCAAAATGAGCATCCAAGTTCCTACAAAAACCTAAGAAAAACTAAAACAAAAAATATAAATATTGTTTATTACCTGCCCAAGTACGACAAACCCTAATCAAGGTTCATGGGAATATGAAGTGTCGTTGCCGAACTCTAGGTCCTCCGGGTCTGTCTCGCCAATCCATGCCTCTCTCAACTAGGAAAACTCCCAAAATTCCTCCAGCTTGAGCCTAAAAGCTCCTACTGGGGGGCGGCGCAAGCAAAAATGACCTTAAGGGTTTTTCACATTTGGCCCATTTGCTTCTCCTCTCATCGCAGCTGGCGGCAAAACATCTCAAACTCAAGGGTAGTGGATGGTGGAACTGCAGTCGAGGCGCTAGCATGAGAGACTCCAAACTTCCTCTGGACAGCCGCCAGGTCCTCTTCCACACGAGTTCCTAAAAGCGAGGACTGAGACTGGGTAGGATGGGCATCGGCGCCGTCATCATCATCCTCTCCTTCATCATCTTGCTTAGCTACTTCTCTAGTGCTACCGGCCCCGTGCCCCTTTTGTCTCATCCTTCCCTGGGTGGAGGGTTTCCTAGTCAAAAGAGTATGAAAAAGGGGATTCATAAGAAATACCTCATCAGTGTCTAAGAGTGGAACCCCCGCCCTCTCGCACATAGCTGTCACTAGCCCGAATAAGAATAAATCCTTCTTGTTCCCTCTATCGAAGATCTTATATTCAGACATTATATATGCCCTCACGTCCATCCCAATTCGCTGTACCAAACTAACTACGACTAGAGTCCTGCGAAAGGTCAAGTCGGTGCAGTTTTTTGATGGGAATACAGATCCTCCTAAATACCAGGTGCAACAACCTCTTGGCATACAGTGACAAGTGAGTACAAGTGGCACCCTCATTAGTAGCCTAATCGACTTTTTCCCGACGTGCAACCTCTACCAGTGTGTTCCACAACTACCCCATATCCTTCTCCTTCATGCGGGTCTCTTACTCTTAGTTGGAGACCTTTGGCACCTCGAGCACCGCATTGATGAACTAATTGCTCATAGGGATGTCGACTATAAGAATGCAGATGGTGGGGTGAGTATCATCCCAGCAAACAATATGGAGTAATTCATAGATGTCCCTCAACAAACTGGAGCGTGTGGCAGGGGGAGCCCCGATTAGTGGACCCCAACAAAACTTCATCATTTGGGTATGGAAGTATAACTTTCCGGAAAATCATATGTCTAATGAAGATCCAATATGAACTTAGGTTGCACTATTAGGGTTACATAGGAACCCCAATACCCAATATTGAGAAATATTGGTCATAGTATAAAAAAATTAGCTAAGGAATATCAGCCAATTTTCTATATACGAATTAAAAATATACTTTTTGGGTTGTCATACCCAAATCCAAGATTTATGTTCAATAAATGTACTGCAAGGAAGACCCTAAGATAAAAATCAATATTCAACCATACCACCACACAAAGTACTAGGCATCCAAGTGTCAAGCCTAGTACCATAACACATGATCATTTAAAATGATCATGTAAATTAAGCAGTGCCCAAGTAAATTGTGAGGGTCCTCGGGACAATAAGTAAACATTCCCAATGAACCATAAATAATAGTTATTTAGGGAATTACCACCAACCCATGTGCAAGCACATGTGCAAGACATGCGAAGAAGTGGCCAAGGAGGGGACCACCCTAACAGAATTCGGTTAGGGTAGTTAAGGGGGAAAAACGTGCACAAGGGACCCCTTCATGTGGGTCCTAACTTACTAACTAACTATAGACTCTAACCTACTGCCCTAAATAGCTTACTATCCTAGGACAAAACGAAATAAACTAATTAGTGCACCCGACAACCTAGGACAAAAAACCGGGTTGACACTAACCTAGTACTAGTTAAAAAGACAACCTAGTACCTTACGTAGGATGGTTCAAAAGGTTAGTTATGGTCCTAAAAACTTAGGGTTATTTAGTAATTCCCATAGGTTACTTAATTAATTAATTTATAAAATTAATTAATTAATTTAAAAATGCTAAAACAGAAACTAAAAGAAAATTTTCAAATTCCGGTTAAGACAAGAAAGGGACAACCTAGTACCTAACCTAGGATTGTCCAAAGAGTTAGTTAAGGTCCTAAAGACCTAGGGATACTTTAGTAATTATCCTATGATACTTACTTAATTAATTTAGAAACTTAATGAATTAATTTAAAGGGGAAAAACCGAAATCACAAAGCAATTTCCAAATTTCGCTTCAAACAAGAAAAGACAACCTAGTACCTAACCTAGGATAATTCAAAGGATTGGTTATGGTTCTACCGACTTAAGGGTACTTTAGTAATTATATTTCACCTAATTAAGTAAATTATCAATTTAATTAATTATTTTAAATGATCAAAACAAAATTCTTACACTAACCTAGTACAACTCAAGAAACATCCTAGTACTTAACCTAGGATGGTCCAAAAGGGGTTAATTTTGGTTCCAATGACTTGAGGGTACTTTAGTACTTACCCTAGGTACCTAAATTAATTAAATTAAGGATTTAATTGATTAATATAAAGTCAATATGGTGACAAAAATCATAGTAAACACCAATTTCCAGATTTGACTAAATGTTATGTTCTCCTATGTTTAGTCAACTTAGGAGGGGCATTTTGGTGATTGGTTAATTAGTTTATTAAATTAGCTTACTAAACCTAAGTTGTATAATTCAATATTAGTTCTTAAACCTAAAAATCACGTTCAAACTCATAGAAAAAAAGGGACGCAAAACAGTAAGCAAGCGAGGGAAAGAAAAACAAAAAATTCCGTTGATTCTCCTAGGCGATTTCAAGGTTTCTCCAACTTTTCATTCAAGATGGTCTTTGTAGATAAACTGTTACTTAAGTTATGGATTTATCTCCTGGAATTCTTTCTCCAAGATTATTTTCCTTCGAACGATTCACAAGATCTTGAAAACTAGGGTTGTTCCCGTTGTTCTTGTCGAACTTCCCTTCCCTAGTATCCTTTTCGATTTCAATGTTGAATAGGTTAGAGATAATGTTGTTGGCGTGTGGTGCTGGATGATATTAACATTAATTCTTCTTGAATGACGAGTATCGAATGAACTTATGAACTTGTAACTGCGTAAAGTTAATCTTATCATGATAATTAAGGATTGATAATATGCTAAGTTAAGTCCGTGATGTGTTAAGTGAATATGTGTCTTTGGTTGAATGTTGACTTGCTGTTGTTGTGATGTTATGAAGATGTTAAAGCCATCAAATGTAACTATAATGCTGTCCAATATGTTCTTAAAACGTTACACTAAAACCCATAAACTAAGAATTGGCTCAAAGACATCTATGAAATCATATCTTGAATAAATTGGCTATCTAGTTCCAATAAAGTTGGTTAACTCTATTTGGTCAAAATGAATATATGCTAATGGCTAGAACCTTATGCAAATGATCAAAAGATTGGCTAGGGTTCATACATATGGAAATTTAAATATGAACATACGTAAAAATTGGCTTATGCCAAAAAGAATGAATTTGGTAGTCTAACATCCCAAATCTTGAGCCAATACTAATCATATGCCAATTCTTGTGTAGTAAGAGGATAAAGTATATATTAAGCACTTCTAAAGTAATATCAGTGAATCCAAAACCAAGGGCATGACATTCATTGGGACTACTCTTAACATGCTCCGCAAGAATGAACTATGAACACATGAAACTCATTAAATGAAGTGCTCATCGTCCATAAACGGTGATATGAAGCTACTACACTAAAGTAAGTAAGTAATGTGAGTTATAACATAATTAAAGGGGTCTAAATTAATTAAGTGACCATAATGGGGTGTTGAAGGAAGTGAGACAAGTCTTACTTACACCAAAGCTAATTTGTTAAAAGAATACTCACGAATGAAGGTGTTAGAATGTGTGAAACTAGTCTCATTAAATCCTAAGGATGAAAAATAAGGAAAATTTACATTCATCAATGTAAATTGAGGATGATATGAAAGAACAATTCACATTTCATAAATGTTAAGTAAAGATAACCAGTCATCAATAGAGTAAGTAAATCTCGATCTAGAAGCAAGCCTCCATGATTCTTGATTCAACACTAAAAGATGATGAAATGAACATTCACGTAAAAAGGGATGAGTAACTAAGATATATGTAATGAAATGATTAAACCCTAGAAGGGTTAAGTAAGAGTGTGAAACACACTAAATGGCCAATTGCATTGGCATATAATGAAATGAACATTCATGTAAAAGGGATGAGTAATTATGAAAAGAAAATGAGCTAACGCTAATGAATGTGGTGACAATATGATAAGAGGATTATGTAAAATATGATACAAATGTCAAATGATCCTAAGTAAATGTTACCAAAACGTACCTATGAGAGTGTAAAGCTAATGAAGAGACCAGTCTCTATGTACACTCTAATGAAAGTATTGAGACTGATGTATACTTAATACTAATGATGAGATTAAAAATCATCTATTGAACTATGATTTCCTCATACTAGAAGCCAACCTCCACGATGTATGAGTTGAATGAAATTGAACTTTATACTGAGCACCGATAGGCTAGCTATGAGTGGGGATACCTTCTTTCCGGAAGGGTGGAGGTTCACGTAACTCTCATGAGATGAGACTGTTCAGCATGCTGGGTATGGGTATCCTTATATCTCCTAGTCTTCAAACCTATACTGCCCATATAGGGATTTGGGGGGGTTCAATTCCCATGTATACTAGCATGTTTTGGGTCACTTTTGCCGGTGATTCCACCTCTTTTTGGAGTGGGGTAGACACTGCATTTCATGATGCTCACATGATCTATGTAGGTTAAGGTTGGAGTTCCTCAAAGTATGAAAGATAATGAAATGAACGATACCGAAGGTGTTTGTGCAAGACAATCAGGAGGTGAAATCAGATTCAAGTAATGACATTAGGTCATTCTTGGTCATTACACTTCCTGATCCCGATGAGAGTCTTAAACTTTATCCTTGGTATATCTAGTGTTTACATAAGCCTACGAATGAATGAAATGAATAATGTGAAGTACGAATGAACGAATGAAGCAGACTCTGTGTTTGCTAAAGAAGGCCCTCCGTTTGAGGTCCCATATGTTGGGCACTCACTTGAGATGTCTTAATGCTATGTCAACGATTCCAATGTCTCTTGTATATGAAATGTATAAAATATAAAACATGAAAGTAATGAAATCAATGGCATAATCAATAGAGAATGGCTTATGAAATGTAATGAATACTTGATGTAATGAATAACTTGTTGTAAGGATAGTCAAATCCTGTCCAATAAAGTTTACAATAAGTAAAGGGAAAAACTAATAATTAATCCTCATGTTATGAAAATTATAAATCCAAATAATTGGCTTATAATGAGTTTATATAATTGGCAAAAGATATTAGCCAAATAAGATTGGCTTATAATGACTTCTTACATTAGGCCAATAATACAACAATAGGGAATAGTCACTAAAGATTCGTTTATAAAGAACTCATGCCCAAAGTAAGCAAGATCATAAGCTTTAATGAAATGACCCAAGATCTATGCATATTATGCAATCAACTAAAGAATGAGTATAGTCAATAAGGATTGACTTATAAATATATTCATGCCACAAATTTTAGTTAAGTCATTTCCTTAATCTCTTGAATTACTTGCTTGATTCATTGTGGGTATGGGATTACAATAAATCATTGAAATTGTAAGTAAAACATAGGACGAAAGGAGTTATTGAACTACATAACAACAACAAGAAAAATACTGAAGAATAATCTAAGTGTACAAAGATGACATCTCGGGTTTGGAGGATCAAAAATTTAAATCTTCGCCCGAGTGGTTCTAAAATTATGTTGATGATACTAATGTGTTTTAATCACATAAAAAATGAGTTGTGTGCTTTGAATGCATTAAAATACATCATATTCATACCACAATTCACAACTAACGAATTAGGAAAGTCTAATGACTAGACTTTCCAGAAATGGCATGTTGCTTAGGAAGAGCTTTCATTGATCATGCATAGCTTTATGTGTATGTGTGCATACACCCATACTTAGTACAAGGGTTGTACTAACCCCCTAATATTTACTTTTTTTTATAGGTGGAGATAAGACGACAGGTTGACGACACTTGCAGCGGTTTGGACTTCAGCGTTTCTCCAAACCATTTGGTAGGTCCTCATGATTTTGAGGATGCTACAGACTTAGTTTTAAACATAACTAATGGATGTTGTCCCTAGTGTTTCTTTCGCACCTTCATTTCGAATCTTTGTAATAAGGCCGTGTTTGGCAAACTATTTATGATATATTCATCTTCAGTTTCAAATTGATTCTTTATGTTAGATGGTTGTTATCTTATGTTGAGCTTAGTATATGATGTATCTAGTTAATAATTATATGAAGTCTATGTATACTTCATACGTATAAAAAGTTTTAAATTTTCTGCAAATTTAACTAGATGAATGTGATGAATGCAAGATAAGGCTTGTCTTCGACCTCTGAGAGGTCAACGACGCCGGTTGCGATACGGATTCAATAATACGGGTTGTGACAAAGTTGGTATCAGATAATGAGGTTAAAGTACCTTGGAACTAAAGATCAACAAAACCACATTACGTAGTTTCTAGCTTATGGTTATGAAGTGCGCCACTGTCATGACTTAGAGACTACACGATGTTAGGAAATTCTCCCTTCTTCCTTTATCGTAATATCTAAATCTTTGACACTTTGTGTCAATATAACTATCTAACTTCCTTATTGTGTGAATGCTTAGAGGAATACACACAATAATTAGGATGGCCAAGTGGTTAAAGGTGCCAAGCTCAAGATCTAGCCTTCCCAAGAAGGGGCCATAATGGAAATGCCCAATGTGGACGAAAGACGTGTGGTGTGTGTGGTTGTTCGCATGCAGGTGAATGCATGGTAATGTCTAAAAGCCTGCTATGAGTATTGATGAGGAGGAGAAGGATAAGTTGGCTACCTAACAATCAAGAATATGGCTTATACATGGATTTGCTTCATAAGTGATATGCTATAATAGACTATAGAAACAGGGTAGTAAGTGTTTAGTTTCCAAATAAGTTGGCTAAAATGAGAAAGGCGTGGTTCAAATCCTTATGCTGTAGCCGAACCACCCAAAAGAAACCAGTTTTATGCGTTGAAAGGAAGAGAGGAACAGAGAAGTCCACGGATGTGGATAATTCTCCTTTCATGTTTATGTATTATTAGATCTAGGATCTACCTTGTCTATGGTAACTCCTTTCGGACACACTAAACTTAAGGAAAAAGTATTAATTATACCGTGAAACCACGGTATATCAACACCCTCAACTTAAATTCGTTGTTTGTCCTCAAGCGACGCACTATGACTCACTACACAATCCTTGTACAATAGTATCCATGTTTTATCCTTTGCAATCATTTGCCTATCAATCCCGATTAATCTCATCAAATCTATGCATGCTATCTCTATTAGGCTTGAATTTTTGTGGGATCAGAACATGACACAGACTCACCATGCATTAACACCTATCCTCTTCAATTTCTCACCGAGGTGCTAACAATTCTGGTATTGCAACTAATGTCCTCACTTTAGAACAAAATCCTCATTTTTCACACAATGGTTTCAGTTTGAGTATAAGGATTACATTTCAACACTCGCTCTCAGAACAAAGTCACACTCATTCATACCTATTGCCATAAGATTGCCCTTTATTAAACTGCCTTAAGTTCGCTATACAACCCTTAGAATCA
>NC_028647.1:28458752-28459922 GCF_001406875.1 Solanum pennellii | reverse complement strand
TTCTTCCTTGCTCGCGCCTCATCCTCTGCTCGACCCCTACGCCTCTTGGCAGTCTCTCGAGGGGGAGGTGGTGGAATTTCTGAAGTAGTAAACAGGGCCGCTAGCACGGTGTCCTCAGCAGGCTCAACAGAAGGGGCCTCAGAGTCCGTCACCCTCGCCTCTAAGATCGTGTCGATGTCTGCCCGAAGACTATCGACTGCATCCTGAAGAGTCGAGACATCCACCGGAGGGGCTGGTCGGGCTAACACTCTCAACTCAAAGGCGTCCAGACGCTGGTTGACCTCAGCAATCTTCCGCTCTGTAAACTGCTGCATCTTCCTCTCTAGACGCGCTTCAGACTCGGTAATCGACTTCTGCATCCACGGCTGGATATGATGCAGAAGAGTGGCCATTTGTGCCTCTAATTTTTGGACCCTAGCAAGCGGGACCAGTACCGGTAGAGGGGCTGTGCGAGAGGAGCTCGGGGCTGTGCTACTACCCGGGATAGACTCGACCGGGGTAGTGTCAGTGGACGCCTGTGTAGCTGTGCGGGCCTGGGCTACCGTATCTGCAAGATCATCAGCAAGTGGTGGCAGCTCTGGACGGGGCCCTCTACGTGGGGCCAACTCATTGGCCTCGTCTCTGATGAGGCCGACGTCAACGGTACCCTGCGGGGTCTTCAACTGATCTATGTGCCATATGGGCACACCTGCGAACCTGCAAAGGGCAAAGATCATGCACTGAAAGGGGTAGGTGGTAGTGACCTTGAATTCCCTATCGTGCATGACTGCCTGGTGACGCCATGCAATGTCGACCTCGAACCCAGCTATCATCGCCGCCATCAACACTGCGCGGTCCCAGGTAACGATGTTGTCAACAGCTGTGGGGGAGAGGCAGTGACGGACAAGCAGCCACAAGAACATTGCTGTGAATGGGAGGTTGGCCTTCTTGATGGCCCCCTTCGGCTCATTCACCCAATCGGCACCCTCTCCATCTACTGACAGGTGCAGGGCCATCCACCTCTTGGTGGTCTCTCTCAGTGCTGGCTCGCGCAAGAACTGTCCATCCTTTACTATCTGCCAGCGGTAGACAAACTTGGCAGTGATGGGGGTCCGGGTAGCATCTGTACTGTCGCCGTATAGAAACCGGCGGATGGCTGGCAGGGAAATGTCAACCTGCACGCCCCGGACT
>NC_028647.1:28449996-28452491 GCF_001406875.1 Solanum pennellii | reverse complement strand
CGTTGCGCATGCGACGGACCGTCGTATGCATCCGTCGTCCAGGTACGTTTTTCTGCTATTTTGAAATTTGGGCACACACGACGGAACCTACGACGGGTCGTCACAACTGCGACGGACCGTTGTCGGGGAACCGTCGCGTGATTAATGAATTCTACCCGACCCGACCCGGCTGGACCCTTTTCAAAATCTGACCGTTAAACACCGCAACCCCTCATTTTCACCCCATTCATTCGTTATTCCTCTCATCTCCCCTCTCTTTTCAACTTCCAAATTTCCCCCCACTGATCATTGCCCCCACAATTCTCCAAAGCCTTAAAATTATCATCTACTAGTCGGAGCTGCTGCTGTGAGTGTCTACCTTGCCACCAAGTACTTTTGCATCTGTTTTTCTCCAATTCTACGGTATGTGCCTCTAATTTATACTCATTTATCTTGCATTTTTGTTACTAGTTAGTATTAAGCTTAGTTCCTCATAGTATTTTGTTTACTTTATACGATTCTGCCTGACCTAGGTTACAAATGTTCGAAATTACCATGTTTATCACCCTAGACATAGGTGCTTTTGCATTGTTAGTTTCCTAGGTAGTTGGGTTAGACACATGTAGGTCCAAAACACTACAAGGTTGATGTGGGTTCATCGGGGTTGCTTAGGGTACCTTTAGTTATGTCACTGTCATTCAGAACGAGACCCCGACGACGGACCGTCGTAGCCACGACGGACCGTCGTAGGGTCTGTTGCACAAGCCCTAGCACCCCTGTCCTACCGGACACATGTGACAGACCGTCGTCTTCACGACGGTCAATCCTGCACAACCGTTCCGGTTGTCATAGACCCTGTTTCTAAGGGTCTCTCACTTTTTCCAAGTGTCCTTCAACGGACACAGGTGACGGACCGTCATATCCACGACGGTCCGTCCTGCACGACCGTCATGATGGTCAGAGACCCCTCTGCTAAGGGTCTCTAATATTTTTTGTAAGTGTCCTACGACGGACAACTACGACGGACCATCGTACCCACGATGGTCCGTCCTGCATATACCGTCATGCTGGTCAGAGACTCTCCTTCAGGGTTCTCTATTTATACAGAGTCCAAGTACAACACGACGGACCTCACGACGGTCCGTCATAGTCACGACGAGCCGTCACCAGGCCCGTCGTGTGTCACTGTTTCTACAGCAGTTACATATTATTTTCACTGTTTTATTGCTTATGGGTTCGCCTGTCTTGTTTGCCACTACTCTTACTAATTGTGATCTTTTGCAGGTACTATTTACTATGGCACCCAAGCAAGACCGAACCTACGCACGCGGGCGATCAAAGTCTGTTGCCCCGTCTGCACGCTTGATCATCGGCTCTGATGATGAGCGGGACCTTGAGTATGTGCCCCCAGGACTTCCGCCCCTTCCCGCACTGCACGTGCTCCCAGAGCCACACCCAAAAAGGTGGCGACCAGCGTAGTCACTGCCTCCCAGTCTGATGAGGAGCGCACACTGACCGGCACACCCTCTGGGTCAGCCACGAATGAGGAAGGAGCGTCTGGCTCCTTAGGAGTATCCTGGTCCGAGGAAGCTTCTGGCTCTGCAGAGGTTCCCACACCCGACACTGCTGCAGCGTCGGCCTCGTCTGATGAGGCTGACAGTTCAGACTCTACATCCAGCGCACCAACTCAGGTCCCCACCCTTGCCTCTGACCAGCCAAACCGGTGGTGTGTCGACGGCCAGTTTCAAGTTTACTCCGACGCCAAGTTCCTGAACGATAAAGGAGTGATGACTCGAACACTCACCTTGGAGCGGCGGGTACTTACAGGGAGCCTTCCCACGATGCCTGAGATCCACAATCTCTTCACCAGGCATCGTTTGGAGTGGACAGCACGTCCGTTGGGATGATACAACGAGGAGATGGTCCGAGAGCTCTACGCATCCTACGTAGCGACTCTCCGATCACAGATCGATAGGCGGGCTGCCCCCGCTAAACAGGCCCCATTGGAGCAAGTCCGAGTCCGGGGCGTGCAGGTTGACATTTCCCTGCCAGCCATCCTTCGGTTTCTATACGGCGACAGTGCAGATGCTACCCGGACCCCCATCACTGCCGAGTTTGACTACCGCTGGCAGATAGTAAAGGATGGACAGTTCTTGCGCGAGCCAGCACTGAGAGAGACCACCAAGAGGTGGATGGCCCTGCACCTGTCAGTAGATGGAGAGGGTGCCGATTGGGTGAATGAGCCGAAGGGGGCCATCAAGAAGGCCAACCTCACATTCACAGCAAAGTTCTTGTGGCTGCTTGTCCGTCACTGCCTCTCCCCCACAGCTGCTGACAACATCGTTACCTGGGATCGCGCAGTGTTGATGGCGGCGATGATAGCTGGGTTCGAGGTCGACTTTGCATCGCTTCTCCAGGCAGTCATGCACGATAGGGCATTCAAGGTCACTATCACCTACCCCTTTCCGTGCATGATCTTTGCCCTTTGCAGGTCCGCAGGTGTGCCCATATGGCAC
>NC_028647.1:28281703-28447016 GCF_001406875.1 Solanum pennellii | reverse complement strand
ACCAAGTGTGGGATTACGAAGCTTGTGACGGTCCGTCATGGCTATGACGGTCCGTCCTGCAGGTTCGTCGTGAAGTTCAGAGAAGTGATCCCAGTACCCAGATTCCGAGAGTTGAAGTATTTTGGAACGAAGACCCTCGACGGACCGTTGTGCCTATGACGGTCCGTCATACTTGCCGTCGAGGGGAATGAAGAAAGCAGCAGAAGAAATTGCACAAGTATGGGACGACGGAGTCCACGACGGTCCGTTGTGACCACGACGGTCCGTCGCGTGGTCCGTCGACCCAGCCGCGTTTTGGCAGATTTCCAGCAATTAGAATCCTTGTTTAATTAGGTTTTTGTTTTTTTATAAATAGTTCGAAAAACCTCGTTTTTGAGGTTAGACACCCGATAGTTAGACACCTGATAGTTAGACTCTTAGATTGTTAAATGATTCACGAAATTCCCTAAGAACTAACGTATAATTGTTGATAAATATGATATGAAAAATGTAACCCAATTTCCAGCACCTTGTTGGTTGGTTTCGGCAAAGCAAAGTTGTACAATATGCAATGTAAAATGAATGTAAAATAAGTGAGGTCACTAAGTATTGAACCCGAGACCTCACCATATTAAAATCACTAATTTTTTTTAAGGAAATGGGGTTAATAGGATTCAAAATTGGGTGCCTTAGCCGATTCTCATACTTGAAAAAAAAAGTGAGACGACTGGGATTCAAACCCACCACCTCTCGGTCAAACATGAGAACAAGGAGAAAGTAATAAAAATAACGAGATAATAGGAGTGGGATTCGAACCCACATCCTCTCGGCATACACAAAAGGAGTTAAGGAAAAAGAAAAAAATTAAAGAAATGTGCTTATGGGGGTTCGATCTCGGATCCCCTAATAACTAAATGGTTAAGGTGAAGTGAGGGAAAGCAAAAAGAAAGGAAAAACAATGTTAGTTGAGGGTATTCAAAATCGGGTCCCCGAGACGAGGGTGAAGATTAGGAAGAAGAAAAAAATAAATACAAACGTAAGTGTAATCCAAGGGATTTGAAATCGGGTTTCCTTGCCCAATTCTGTATTGACAAATAAGTTGTACGTGAATAAATTTTCAAAAAAATGCTGCCTACATAGATCAAAATTGAGATCTTGGCATACATACAAAGGTGCATAAGTCTTGTAATACATAATCTTAGAAATATAGAAATAACTTAAACGAACTATGAATGAAGCCTCATGGCTTGTATGTATAAACTCATAAGTCTAGCCTAGTTTAAAAGTAAGTGAACCTAAGATGTATGTGATGAAATGATGTAACCCTAGTTGAGATCCCATATGTTGAGCCCTCATTTTGGGAAGTCCTAATGTCAAGTCCATGATTCGAAGGTCTCATGACATATGAAAGAATGATATGAATTTCGTGATATGATATGTGCAATATGTTATGTGTTGTTTGCAAAATGATGAGTATAATGATGCATGTTACTCTCATGCCATGACTTTCCTAATCCGAATTTGGCAAGTCCACTGACTTTACTTTCCATAATTCATATCGTTACAATAGAGATCTTCTTAATCATGCATGTCCTTGGTGTGTGCTTGCATATACCCATATTTAGTATACGTGTGTACTAATCTCATCCAACTCTCTACTTTTAGGTGCAGGTGCAGCTGGACGCTAGAACTAACGAATCGACGCTGAAGTTATCCGGACGTGGAGCTTTAATCCAGATTCGGTAGACCTCATACTTTTGAGAATGCTTACTATTTTATTCTAGCATTAGATATAGACATTATCTAGTGGAGTATGTTCCACTAGTGTTTTTTCCCAGTTATTTTAAGATAATGTATTGGTGCCATTTTGGCAACTCTATATTTTATACAAATATTGACTATGTCTTTCATTTGATTATCTTGGTATTCGATGGTTGTTGTGAACGCTTATGAGTCTACGTAGATAGTAGTATGCGAGATCAATGTTTTCCAATATAAAGTTTAACTAAACAAAAATTCAAATTTTCCACTAAAATAAACCTAGATGAAGTAACGATGACGTATGTAGGCTTGTCTGCGACCTCTGAGAGGTGAACGATTCCGGTCTCATCTGGGGTCTAGACTCTGGTCCTGACAATATATGTTACTATGTGTTTAGGGTAAAAACTTCTGGGTATGACTCCTCAAGGACCACCTAGGGTGGCCCTTGAGGAGGCTACAACCCTTGACCCTAAAAGGTGTCCAAAAATAGCATAGAACCACGAGAGGGATAGACGAGCTGTCACTACACAATTTTAGGCCTATGGCCACCCTAGTAAAGTGTACCTAAACTAGCAAAAGGTGTGGCATTTGATAAAAGGACACACTTTTGGACATTAGGCAACAGTTTTCGAGGGGTGCCCAAATGAAGCGTTACCTTAGAGTTTAGGCAACACTTTTTCAGGTGTTTCTTTATAAACTACACCTAAAAGCTTAGCCTAAAAAAATATGGACACACTTTTATATATCTGAAATAGCAACATTTATATCGCATACAACTACACTTTTAAGTGTGTCCTTATCTTCCTTATTGCCCACAATTTGTAAGTGTTGCCTTTTCTATCTAATGTATGACATCAATTTTAAAGTGTTGCCTTTTCTATCTAATGTATGAAAACACTTTGACGTGTAGTCCTTGCCCATGTGGTTACCACAATTTAAAGTCCTAATGATACACTTATAAGTGTGTCTATATTATTTTGGCAATAAAATATATGCCACACAATTTCTAATAAAAAACACCAATATTATTTTGCAATAAGTAATCTCAAGCATTAAATTGGCTCATAACTATTTCAAATATATAGATATGCAATAAACGTTAAAAGATAGTACGTCTTGTGTACTTACACATACTTATACAACAATATTCTAAATATGTGTATACAATTGGTCAGAAGTATTTTTTACAATAGTTCAATATATTCTAGCAAAGAATATATTTCACAAATTAAACATAATGTATTTAAACTTTTACCATAGTTAAAAGAATCTTCATAATTCACTTCAATGAGATCAAATTTACTTGTAAGGAACCTTCAAATTTGATCACCTCCATTTCCCTACACATTTAAAATTTCGAGAAATCAGATTGCAACAATTATAGAAGAGGCAAAGAATTCCACATTCCACATTTCACAATAGTTCTGCATTTTACGGTACAACTTACAAAATCATTTCTGGATTATTTATTATTTCATTCCAAAAAACAAAGATTTGGAGGGACACAAAATGAGTCAGCTGCTTGTTGAGTTGATAGGGAAAAGACATCAAAAGTAGATGTTTAGCTATATGAATCCTAGATGTAAAAGATAAGCATGTAACATTAATAAAACAACTATAATCAATTCAAAACTAGTTGGTTTAGCTATATGAATCCTCATAACTCATTTTTATTTCAGAATCTGATTGATTTCCTAATTCCATATTTTCAAATGTCCATATTTTAGATTTCAAGATTTTGACTTTTCGAGATTTCCAAATTTCAAAATTCCAACTTTTTTAGATTTCCAGATTGCAACTTTTATTCAGGGGAATTTTGCATCTAATATTAGGAGATATTTCTGATGCTTTTTTGGGATTCATTTCCAGCAGTAATCTTTATGGAATAATCTATTGTATTGGGGTGACATCCAAGGTAACAATGTAGCCCACAAAATCGTTATGCACACATTTTATATCATCAATTGCTGGAATTTATGGACAAATAGATTTTCATCTATGTATACGAATAATAGGGTCAGCAGTACCATGGTCAAGTATTTGATCGTTTAAGATATTATCACATGTTAACACTGCATTTCCATATATATAGTGACCTATGTAGTTGACATAAATATGACGAGTAAGTTATACAGTGGAGAAAGAGGGACTACCAGTTCTCAAAATCAGTTGCCAACAACAGAAAGAGGAAGTTATATAGTGGAGAAAGAGGGAGTACCAAGTTTTAGAAATTGATCTCTTAATTATGACCACTTACGAATTGAATAGCAAAGAATGACTTTTACAGATAGATTTGTTATGTGTAAACAAAAATCCCTACCTATGTTTTTTATGAGAATAATAAATTGTATTTATTGTACGTTGTTTGCATGTGAGTAAATTTCAATCAAGAGAAACAGAAGATTTCTGCAAACAAAAGAAATCTTTGAAGTAGGAAGTTACTATCAACTAACAGAACCATGCAGGAATCATATTCATGTGTTTCTACTGCTATAAACCAGAAAAAGACACCATTGATCACAATTTTTTGACAGGGCACTTTTCTAGAAATATCTAAAATATCATTACCAAGCACAGACTGCCGGATGGAGCCACAACTACATATACAAATCAGCAACCAAATCTACTATTTCTACACATAACTTGTGCAAGATTAAACTTAAAGCCAACAAGAACAACTAGACAAAGTTGATGAATATACTATATAGAGGTTCCAAAGAAGAGAATGTTAGGGAAATGGCTTAATGAACCTAGAAAATACCTTTTGAAGAACCGAATCACGAATTGAGCTTGAAGAATGGGAATTATTTTTACCCATTACACCTTGTGTGCTACTTGCATCAACAGGTGAAAAAAGGTAAGATCCAAAAAACCCTGGTATATCTTGAACAATCAATTCAGGGTTGTTTTGCAGCAACAGTCTAAAGATATAGCATTTCTGCTCTCTTTTCATTCATTTTTTCATTCATTTTTTCCTTTAGAGAACTGATTTAATTGCCATGCTTTTGTTTTAGCTTATTAATTTCTTCATCTTCTTTTTGAGAACTTGTCGTCACTAATCTTCCATAACACCTAAGTCGGCCCTGTTCTTTTCCAAACAGTGCCTGAAGGCATCATCCGTCATTTCCCAGAATTTTGACGATTCTGAAGTTCAGTCTGTTGAATAAAATTAACATCCATATTATCTCTAATAACTATTTAAATTCTCCACAATAAATAAGATTTATGTCTGAATTAAATTCACCACTAATCCTCTTAAGAAATTTACTACTACAGTTTGGGTATCGGCCTGAATTTCCTTTTCCGTCTTTGTACAAGTTGCAACAAAAAATTTAGGTTTTGATGGTCCCTCATTGTTTTATTTTTTTGCATGCTACAAATTATATCAAATGAAATTTATAATATTTTTGCCTTTGATAAAGTATGTAAAGATTAAATTCATATGTGTGCTAAGCATTACAAATTTGACGCGTACTCTTGCAAAATTAATTGGCCCCATTCGATTCCTCCACTATTTTAGTTCCTTATTTGTAGAATTCATTTCAGCTACGGAATGTGATTAAATAAAAAGAGGTGTTTGTATCGATAAATAAAAAATAAAAGAATAGATATGATGCAAAATATCTCAAAGAATAGAAATGCACCATTTTAGCATTACTTGAACATTATCAACTAGTAGAATTTAGCTTCTGGAATGTGTTTAGAACGTTTCGCTAGTATATCCTCAGCAATAATATTTTTATCAAAAACTCTCTATTTAATTTTTTTTTGTGTGCCTCCAAGCATCATGAAAACCTGTCATCACCCACTTGTTCCCTTCCATAGGAATTAGGAATTTGTACTAAGTAAAATAAAATATATTTATCTTCATTAGTAAAAAAACAATGAAAAATGCAATTTCAAGACCATAGATCCCATGCTATCACCCTCAACATTGCATTCAAAATAAAAGCATGTTCCAGAGAGGTCTCAGTTTAATATTACAAGTCATGGTAAGAAATATTCCCTGCATTTACAAGATTTTGCCTCAACTTAAATGTGGCTGAACAATCTTTGCCTACTACTCCTACAGAAGGGCAAGGACTAGGATTAGAACTAGAACTTCTAAATATCAAATCCAAGGTATCAACAACCTATTTCGGAAAGCTAGCCACATATCCTATAAAATAAGTGGTTGTGCTGAAAAATGCAACACGTTGAACTGCTAGCAGAAAAGAGGAATTGACAGAAAGTAAGAGGTAGATCGGATCGCTTCAGATAAATGAGACATTGTTGACTAGATATTCCTAAAATAATCAAATTGACTGAACATTATGGTGCAGAAAGGAGTTGGTGACAAGGAATTGAACACACTAGAGAAAGCAGTAAACTCCAAACTTGAAACTGCTGTATCTAGACAAATCCAACCACAATTCTAAACCTCTAGAAAGTAAACTCTATAGGAAAGACTGAAATCTACTCTTGAAGTCTCGGTTATCCCTGCCTTCGATATGTTATGCAAGGCAATGTTTGAGCAAGTAAATTCAACATTTCAGAAAGGCATTGCTTACCACAGAGTTTTTGCACAAAAACAATTTGAGTTCGTGCATTCACTTTTGGTATTTGCTCTAAGATGCCATCAATTCAACATAGACAATGCCACCAGACATTGAGCGGAGAACTTGCTGATAGTCAGAGACAGTTGCTTGCTCTTGTAGTTTATAGATCAAATTCCCAATCAGCAAATCCACTCGACCATATGAATAATGGATCATTACAACATGAAAAGATTGAGAGACCTCCATATCAAACAAAACAAATATCTAGACAGTTAGGGCAACACAAGTATGAAGAAGCATTCATTGTAGCATTACAAATGAGTGATATGTCAATTGTTTCATGTTTATGCTGTCATGTAGATTTTGCTGGGATTATCCTTGAATCCCCTCCCTTTGAGCTAAGGAGTGGTCTTTTAACCACATAAGAGTCAAATATACATGGTTACGAGCTATTCCTTACCATTGGTTGGGGATGTTTGATATACTTCAGCAATATAAACCAAATATTTATAATCACATAGTAATGTTTTCTACACCAGGGGAAGGATGGGTACACTATAATACATATAGCGCTAGCATAGGCAAACAAGGAGAGAGATGTTTTGAATTTTGTATTAGAGGAAACCAAAGAGATCTAGTATATGTAGAATCACAAAGCATAGGCAACACAATAACCATGGAAGCTGAAATCACAAAATTTTTTAAAGCACTAAATTACAACAAGAGGTGTGGGATAACAAAGGTCATTTTAGATACAGACTCTCTAAGTCTCAAGAACATGAATCAAGGAGAGTGGAGGGAACGTTGGAATTTAATTTAAAATATAGAGGAGATGTATGTGATTATAGAGACAAATCAAATACAAATAGTGCATATATTTGGAGAAGCTAATAAATTAGATGATTGCATCACAAACATAGCTATTAACCAAGAATACAGGCAGTAGTATCACAGATTTAAGATCTACCTAGTATAACAAGAAAGATCTTAAACATGGAAAAGCAACATATACCAGCAATCAGGATAAGAACAAGGAAAATCTTAAGCATCTGTAGAAATTAACATGAAAAGCAAATGAGGGACCATAGAGTCATGTATTTACAGAATCATACATGGACAAGCTGCGGAAAAATTTGCGTTCACAAATCAACAACCCCCACAGAAAGATAGACCGACATTTTATATCTGACAAAAGAAAAGAGATCCTCTTCAATGTGCAGATTATGACATATTACTCATGACATAACATAACAAATCAAAACCTGGTGGTTCTCTTCAATGTGGAGATTGTTATATTCAACTAACTGTGCTACTATTATTACACCACCAACAAAAAAAGCTAGTGTAACCCAACGAGTGAGGTCTGGGGATACAACAAAATATACAACGTAATCACACCAGTGAAGCGTAAAGTTAATATACACCAGAAACTATGAGGAAAACAACATTACCATTCTTGAGATAGTGAACTGGAATGGGACGAGTAGGGAAACGATCTTCATCCAGAAACTTGAACACTAATGAAAGATGAGAATTCTAGATAGAATCTCGGACTCGAACAAAGCTTGGGAAAATTGATCTGTGAAACGAATTAGAAAATGTGATACTCTTATGGACACTTCACTTTCCCTGCCTTGAATGTCTTTCAATATATAAATTTTAACTATTTTCTTCCGCTGCTCTAACTGTTTTTGCTCAAATAAATAACAACTGTTTTCCAACCCCTAATAGTTAAAAAGGAGGTTTATATAGGGAGTCTAAAATACGAGGTACACTCGCAAAAATCAATTGATGAATCTAAAATATAGGTCACACTCCCAAAAATAGTGTAAAAACACAAGAATATGATACAATAAAGCTAATTTGGACTTTCAGAACAGAAGTTTTTACCTGATAAACCTACTCCAACAAAATAATTTTTGGAATCGTGTTCTTCAGTGAGAAACTTGAGGGAAAAGTGTGACAGAGAGACTAAGTAGCTTCAGTTCATCATCTTTCCAACAGCCCAAAAGTATTCATTCCTTCTAAACACAACAAAAATCAAACATTTCAGATAACAAAAAAACTTCTTTAGAACTAACACTTGATGAAATAAGTACCGGAATAGAGAATTGTACTTACTCTTCAAGAAATTGTTATTTGGAGAAGACGATTTGACATATGAGTTCTTTGATGACTACAACTCTTGAACTCTTCAACATAGTGCTTTAAGGACTTCAAATCTTCAGCGCATATCGGAATGGAGAATCGGTTCTTTATCTATGTTCATCTCTCTTCACGTTGGTTCATCATCTCTTTGGTTCATCACAAATCTAGATGAAACGTGAAGGAGGAAAGCTGAACGAAGAAAGTGTAGTGAAAGAGAAAAGTGAAGTGAAAAAGTTAATGTTTTATCATTTATTAATGTTTTTTTTGGATGATAAAAATTGGAGAGAGTATTAAAAGTATTGGAGGAAACATAAGATTTAACTGAAAATTTTTAGGGCAACACTTATAAGGTGTTGTTTTTAACATTATAAAGTAGGAAATATTAGAAGTGTGACCATATATGTAAAAAGGTGTTGGCAATTATATCATATTGTAACAACACTTGTAAAGTGTAGCTTATAAAATTAAATAGTACACTTTTAAAGTATTTCCAAAATTATCGTAGCTAAAAGTTGAAAATTTCATATACGCTTTAAAAGTGTTCCCAAAACTACTTAGGCAACACTTTTAAAGTGTAGTCAAGAATTAGTGTGGTCGTAGGCCTAAAATGGTGTAGTGCGTCAATGGGGGTCGTAATTATATATTTAGACTCCTCCCCTTTTCCCCCAAAATAGACCTTCCGTCCGAAACCACGTTTTACTAGGACGGTCCATGGACTAGTTGACGAGATGTCAACGGGGTCTCATTTTTTGACCCCAACTTCACTACCTCCACACGACTTATGTGGGGGTAGTTGATTAATTAGTTAATTAATTAATTAATACTTAAAAATTGATATAATTATTTAGTTTAGGGATTTTAAATTATCCCAAGTCATTGAACTAGTCTAACACCCCATAACTCTTAAAACCCAAAAGATCTCATCTCTCTCTAATATCTCTGACTACCCCAAAGATCCCCATTGAAGAAGAGGATCAAACTACCTCTAGAGACTAAAGAACAAGAGTTTCCTTCAAAAATATAATGGTTGATAAGGTATGGAGGATTTTCACTCTTGGGGCTCCTTTCCCCAAGAGGTTCTTTACATTTGAATTTCAATGTTCTTCAAAAACATGGTTTTCATTCAATTTCGTGGGTCTTCCTTCTGAATTGATTAATTTGGTACTGATTTTATTAATAGTGATAAATTAGGCATATTTATGAGTGGATTGATGTATTACCTTAGGATTTGACCTAATTTCATAAGAGATCCATCAATATCCCTCTTCTCCTAACCCCAATTTATGAATCAAGTTTATTTATAATTAAAGGAGATGAAATTAAACGTGTTCTTGTTTAATCACTATTATATGATTAATATGATTGAATTGTTGGGAAAATATCATTTTTTTGGGACTGAAGTCTTCATGGAGTCCGTTGGTAAGACCTTCAAGATCATGAATATTGTATTGTAATAATGTTGTTCTATTGTTGATAATGTTGTTCAATTGAAGTCTAAATGACAAAGTTATGAATGTATGATTATTCTATTAACATGATGGATGTGAGATAATAATAGGTGTATTATTAGAGGGATTGGAGGTTATTACTATGTTCATCTTATTACTATGTTATGATGTAATATTCTCACATAATGTTGGGTTGTGATGAAATGGCTTTCTCATACTAGAACCTAGGAGCTATGAACATGATATACGAGGAGCAAAATTCCTAAGTCCTATGTTATGAACTAATGTTATGGAAGACTTAAAGTTACTTAAAAAGGCCATTTAGAATAGAAATGAGTGAACTTGACAATGAGAGGTGTCCCTCCATAAAAGGAAGATAGGTTCACCCATTGTTCTAAGAGGTTGAAACTACAATGCAAATTAGAATAAAGAGAGTTTCAAGTGAAAACCTCCTAGTTCCTTAACTATGTTCCTCCATACGAAACCTAGCTATTGGATCCACCTAGATGCTATTATCATGGATATGTACTACCTTTTGGCAAGTAATATGACCTCCTTTCTGAATGAGGGGTTAACACCGGATTCAATGTTTAGCTAACATGGTCTAATGTCGGTTATGACAAAGTTTCACGAAATTAAAATGAATGAATGGAAGTAATGAAATGAATAGGATTACTTAATAAGTGTTACTTAGTGTAGGTAAGGGTATGGTGCTTTACCTATACATTGTATAAGTGGACCTTAGGGGAGTCGTAGGGGGGGGGGAAGGGTTCTTTGTGTGTGTGTATATATATATGTGTGTGTGTGTGTGTGTGTGTGTGTTTGTGTATGAAAGAAATGCATAATGTTGGCCTTATATGATGTAAGTTTCACTTGATAAACATGATGTTAGTCTAAGTTGTTATGTATGATGTTGACTACACTTATTATGATGTTATATGAGTTAAAGGCATTGCTTATTGCCTCTTTGCTAGTTTATTTGCTTTATATTTTGTTATGGGGCTTCACATACACATTGCAATAGTGATCTTGGATTGAGATTATAAGTAAGGTCTTGTGACGTATTGATAAAATGGATTCTAAACCTATATTGTTGAATATGGCTTTATTATGATGTTACTCTTTAACATGATATAAATACGTCTCATTGTTGTTGTATGATACACTTTTATATTGTCACATCCGGGGAGCACTGCCTAGATGTAATCGGCATTGTCATCCTCTTTGAGGACTAACACTAGCCTCTTAACTTAGATCTTTACATTCATAGGTCAAAATGCAGAAAATTTATAACTCCTCATTTCTTGTACATTGATGTTTACATAGACCTCTACATACACATAATATTTATATCGAGTATACATAGACCCTTCGTATATGAACATTAGATAATCTTCTACTTTTATTGCACATAGATATATAAGATATAACAAGTCTCAAAATGGATGTCTCATCTCATAACCATCTAACAAGATTATAACCATTTTGGCCTATCCCATACATCAATGTAATAAAGACACATATAGGCAATACGATGTTTGGTATTGAAATGAAAAGGAAAGAACATAAGAGTCTTAAAACTAGAAAAGATTCATAAGCTTCATATTGGCCCTCAAAAAGTGAGTACCTACCGAACTTGGATAATTGAGAATTCCTAGTCCTATTCAAAGTCGTCTTAATGTCCTTCAACGACCAAAAGCTAAAATATTGGGGAAAAGGGAGAAAATGGGTTACTACACCACTTGTACAATGTATGAGACCATATGCACACATATCATGAAATCACTTAAAGGGGACAATTGATCAATACATCAGAAGACCTTACTCATAACCCAAATCCAAGTCTACTAGTGCAATGTGTATCTGAAGCCCATAGCACTATAAACACCAAGTAAACTAACAAGGAGATCAGAAGCATTTCCCTATAACTGATATATCATCATGAAAAGTATAGCCAACAACATGCATACCAAGTAAGACAAACATTATGTATACCAAGTGAAAAACCAATAACATGCATATCATGTGTAACAAGTGATAATAACATCATAATGCAATTCATAAGAAATAAAGGTATATATATATATAAGGACCACCCTAGGACTCCCCTCATGATCTACTTGTGCAATGTATAGGTGAAGTCCCATAACCTTACCTACAGTAAGTAACATCATGATCGCATAATAGCATCAAAATTGTTATTTTGGAAACCTCCATTTAAAGGATAACAACACATTTACAATATCCCCAACTCATGAAAAACCCACACATAGAGCATTTAGGGACTATAGACCACACACGAACATTGCATCAAAGGACACAAGAACACATTCAATATTTCAATAGGCAACTCCTAGTATGTACAAGATCACACATTAAAATATGGGTCATATAGGCAGGATAATTCCATACTAGTACATTTCACAATAATTCATGTAGACCATACCTAACCCTAACAGTCACATTCATTCTATCTCACATTATCAATGCACCTTAATAATGATACTAACATTGAGAACTACATACTTAACTTTTATGGCACACCCTCATACACATGTTCATTATAGTAAAAACTCACTTTACATCTATTTCCCTCTAGTCAATGATCACAACATGCATAGATAGATTATAAGTAAACACCGCCACCATAAGTGGAGAAAACCATAAAACATCAATTCCAATTACTATAGACAAGAAGTTAGGTCAACTTACTAATTCACCAAGAAATGATAAACATAGATGAATCCTCAACAATTCATAATGAGAAGATATAGGTAACAATCAAATCTAACAATACAATCCGATTAAATTACAATTCATTAACATGAAATCATATTCATTAAGACCCATATTATAGGAAAAATCAAAAATTTGGATGATCAAGGGTTACTTAAATAATTTCATTGAAAATCATATTCTTATCCTTGATCAAACATTAATTTATCATTGCGATGATTTTGAAAAGAATTTGACAATGAACCCATGTTTAGATTGGAAATTGGGAAATTTGATCATAGTAACTCTTCGAAAAATCATTGATTGAACTCCTTGTATGATTGGTTATTCAATAATATAAATAGTTAACATACCCTATTGATTTAATAACCATAAAATTTTGAGAAGAAAATAGTTCAAAACATATCTTTTAGCTCGAGCTTCAGCCTGGCCTGCAATGGAGTTTTGAGATAATGTAATTGGGAGGGAAGGTTTTCGTTTGAATAATGAATTCTAATTTGGTTTTCTATGATTTAACCCACTTAAAATACCCAAAAAAATGTAGAACTACCGTTTATAATAAATCCACAAAGTACTCAAAATAACCCTATACTTAAATTGGACTTTGAAATACATCTAACTCAATTTTTATTGAGGCAACCATATCTGGGACATAGTTGCGTGTCACAGAGGACCTCCTATAATGGGCTGTTGACATTTATTTGAGGCAAAATGGTACATGCCAAGCCTACGAATCATAGGCACTTTTTTCCTTGCTTGACAGGTGCACGACGCAACTTTTCATACACAAAGTGTTGATCGAGCAGTTTGGGCAGTTTCTCTTGGCCACAGTTTGGGTCCTTATCAAGGACCCTTAGGATTTTCCTCAGGGAGTGTTACACAAACGTTTTGACCCTAAAAACAATTATTAAGACACTAGGGTCCCCTCTAGAGATTTTAGAATCCAAAAAACACATAAAAACATGATGACACACTAGAACACACTGACACATAAACGACTAGTTTCCAGACGTCTTGATCGTCCCTTGAACATTGAATTTTAAAATTATTAAAAGTTAATTCAAAGGTTGTATTTCATTATTTTACAAACTTATAAGCTCGTAAAATTCATATGGGGATCTAATTAGTCCTATTTTATTTTGAGGGTCATAACAACAGGGGTCCATCTTAGTTTCAAGGTGGAAAAAGATAGAATGCACATGAATTTGTAACTATATTTAGAGAATTTGTAAAGACTGTTGGGTTAGCTTAGCATCACAAAGTTTTTAATTCTACACTCATGTTGCATGGGCCAGCTAAATATGGTGGAGAGCCTATTTGGGATTTTTGTGGATGGATTCCACCAGTGACGTTTGAGGTACTTTCTAGTGTCTTTAATGACCATTTCATCCCTTGAAGCATGAAGGAGAAGATTTGGTTGAGGTTCTAGAGTTTTGAAGTAAGATAGCCCTTTATAGACTCATTTTTATTAGTTTTGTATGCATCCTTCAAAAATAATTCTTGATGAGACTGATAAGACCTCCAAATATGTAAAGTGATTTTCCTTCTTCATTTGATTGATAGTGTTAAGAGCATATCATAAGGGGGATTATTTCCTTTCCATAATGATCACCACTAAGCAGGTGGATTTTTTTTTTGGAAAGGGAGTTTAGGGATGTTAAGAGGGCCCATATATTTTGTGAATTTCTTGATGTCTCATCTACAGGAAAGGGATTTTTTATGGGAGTGACTCCTTCAAACACCAAATACTATTTCATCTAGATATGCATCTTACCGAGTGTGGTCAAACAACCAATGGTTTTTATAGTTTGCATAAAAGTTCCCATGGGTCACAAAAGAGGTAAGTGAGTTTATTTGGTCATAGTGGTTTGTCCTCTTCATCGCATAAGTTCTTCATCCTTAGATATTCTTATTGGTGTGGGTAACATGATCAAATGATATGAAAATTCCTCATGTAGGCTCATGAATGATGCAACAAAGTTCTTCAGTTTTGGTTAAAGACCAAGTTAAAGATTAGACTAGTAAGGCTGGAAATGCTTTTGGTAGGTTTTGTAGTGATGGTGTAGTTTAATTAGGCAGAGGTAAAGGTATTTTTTACGCTTGAGTTTGAATAGGGGTATGTGGTTTTTAGGGGAAACTTAAGGATAAAAATTTAGATATGGTTATCAGAAGTATACCATCAATCAACATTTGTATTATTTGATCAATGACGTACTTTTTCTTATGTGTTTGAATTTTTTTTTTGTTGAGATTGATAGATCTGTGATGGTATGATTATGTATATTCTTGTTTTACACAAGTAGGAGAGCCCTTGGTTGTAAGTTGAGATTTTTTATGCTGTGTTTCCTACATTGGAGGGGTATGACAC
The DNA here is from genome assembly GCF_001406875.1 of Solanum pennellii. Classification (NCBI taxonomy): domain Eukaryota; kingdom Viridiplantae; phylum Streptophyta; class Magnoliopsida; order Solanales; family Solanaceae; genus Solanum; species Solanum pennellii. Next base: position 28,432,038 of record NC_028647.1, on the reverse strand, counting down.
TTGGGTAGACTTGATTATATTGGGGATGGTAGATTTTAATGTTATTTTTCTTATGGATTTGTTCTCTCATTATCATGATATCCTTGATTGTAATTCTAAGACTATGAGCTTAGCGATGCTTGGTGTTTACAGGATTTAGTAAATAGGTTCTAGTGGTTTTTATCCTTATAAGGTTATTTCCTTCCTTCGTTTTAGAGATTGGTTCATAGAGAGGGTTTGTCTTACTTAGATAATATCATTGTCACTAATGTTGAGTTAACTTTAATGGATTCCATTGACATGGTTCAGGAGTTTGTTCATGTATTCCCTATTCATTTTTGAGGTGTTCCTCCAAATAGAGACATTGACTTTGATATTTATGTGGAGTCGGGAAGTAAGGAATTTATATTCTTTCCAATCTTGTGAACTCAACATAGTTTAAGGAGCAGTTGTAGGAAGTATTTAGTAAGGATTTCATTCTCCCTAATGTGTTACCTTGGGAGGCAGTGTTCTTGTTCATTAAGAATAAGGATGGAGCTATGAGAATGTGTATTAACTAAAGCAATTTGAACAACGTAAATTTTATATAAATTATCCTCTTTCATATATTGATGATTTGTTTAATCATATTTAGGAGGGGAGAAGTGTTGTTCTATTAGATCGACTTGAGGTCCGATGATCATTAGTTAATAATTAAGGAACCAAATATTGCTAAGAGTGTTAATCATATAAGTTATGATCATTATAAGTTATTCGTAATTTTGTTTGGGCTGACTAACACCCTTGCAATATTTATGGAGTTGATTAATAGGGTGTTTCATGTGCATTTGGATTCTTTTGTAATCATATTATTTGAAGACATCTTTGCATATTCCAAGGTACAGGAGTATAATGTTCGCCACATAAGGATAGAACTCTTGAGGTTGAGAGTGGAGAAGTTATATGATAAACTCTTAAAGTGCAAGTTATTGATTGAATTAATGGTATTTTTAGGGCATGTGGTTTCAAAGGAGGATATTAGGGTGGAGCGACCTAGATTTAGGTAGTTAGGGGTTTGATGAACCCTCCTTCTCCTACTTTGATTTGTAGTTTTGTTGGATTGACACGCTAGTACATGTGGTTTATGAAAAGTTTCTCTATTATTGAAACCCTAATGACTAGATTGATTCGGCAGAGTATGGGTTTTTAGTGTTCAAATGGGTGCGAGGTGACCTTTCAAAAGATCAGGACTTTGTTGAGTTGGACTCTTACTTTCAATCAACCTGATAAGAGTGTGGTATTTACTATATATTATGATATTTTAGGGTCCTAATTTGGTAGTGTACTAATGTAGAAAATGAAGCTAGGTAATTTTATATGCTTCTATTTAAGACCCATCTAAAGATCTATCCTGCTCATGACATGGAGTTGGCGGCCTTGATATTCGTTCAAAAGGTGTTGTATCATTACTTGTAAGGTGTACATCGCAAAGTCTTCACAAATCACAGGAGCTTTCAATATATAGATTTATTCAACCAGATGTAGTGTAGATAGATTTAGTGGTTGAATGACTATGACATGACTATATTGTAACTTTTTTAGGGAAGGCCTATGTTTTATTAAGGCACCGAGTGGAAAATATTCTAGCATGGAGATTCTTGCCATAATTAGAGTTGAGGAGAGACCGTTGGCTAGAGATGTTAAACGATTATCTAACAATGGACTATCAGATATTTCAAAGGAGGTGAGTGTTATTTCTTTGGTTAGGGCTCATTATTCTTTTTTGAGCAGATTAGAGAAAAGAAGTTTGATGATGAGAAGTTCTGCATTATTTGTCAGAAGGTGTAGAGTGGTGAAACTAAGAGAGGGACACTTGATTATTATTGAGTGTTGATTTGAATGTACCCGGTGGTTGATTTGTTGAGATTGATCTTAGACGAGGTTTATTGCTCTAAGTAATCTACTAATCTTTGAGCAACCAAGATGTACCACAATATGATTCTTCATTATTGGGGGTTAGGTATGAAATGCGACATTATTGCGTTTGTGTCTAAGTAATTAACATGATAATAGGTAAAGTGAGAACATACACAGCTTGATGGTGTGTTTTAAAAGAGGCTCATTCCTACATAGAAATGGGAGCATATCGCGATGGATTTCGTAGTGGGTTTTCCTATCACCGTGGCTGGTTATGATTAAATTTTCATGGTTGTTTGTAGATTGATCAAGTTCGCTCCGGTTCGAGTAAAGCACATGACAGAGAATCCAGCAAGAATCTACATGATTCAGATAGTTTGGCAAAATAGGGTGATTGTTTCTATTGTCTCCAACCTAGGTATTCTGTTCAATTATCATTTTTCGAGGGATTTACACCATGTGTTGGATACCCAGTTTTACATGACTACAACCTTTAACCTAGATGGATATGCTGCTTGAGTCCACGATTCAGGTAGTTTAGGAAAATTTTGTAGGTGTGTGTGATTGACTTCATTGCTTGTCGAGATCATCATTTTCCCTTAACAAAGTTTGTCTACTATAATAATTATTATACTATCATTTAAATACACCATTTGAAGCGTTGGATACCTACGATGTAGAACTCTAATTTGTTAGTTTGATGTTAATGAGGTAGATGCATTGGATAAATTTTTTTATAGGGATTCCATGAAGAAGGTTTATTTTGATTCAGGGTAGATTGTTGACCGCTCTAAGACAATAGAAGATTCAAGCCGATAGGTTATAAAACTCAATTCAGCCTTAAAATAAGTGTAAGGAGTAAGCGATTGTTGCTAATAAAAATATCCAATTAAGAGTCGGGGTTGAATTCACAATGAACAATTTTTCAGCAATTGAAAAGATAAATAATTAATACCTTAAAGTTAGAATCTAAAGTAAATGATACCCAATTGTCAAATTTAGTGGATGATTTACTACCACTAATAAGATTTGGGCCAGAAACAAATAAATCAAGAGATAATTGGATCTGGGATTGGGTATTCGGAACTAAAACCACATTCAATGATCCATTGCAATCTTAACACATGTTAATTCAATCATAGGTCAGCTGAGCTATCTTTAACAACAAAAATCTCCTTTCGTCTCATTCTATCATATAATTTGATCTCCTTTCAATGTCAGCAATGTAATTCAATAAAATAACCTTGTACCTTATATTAGATCTCTTTTTCGAATAAGCCTTACATTCAGAAATGAAACAGTGTAAATCTCTCCTTTTATTTTCAAAAGTAGGATTCAAGGCTAATATTTGATTATCAATCTAAATCTCCACTTCACAAATTTTCTTTCAAGTAATAACAAAGACAGAAAGCTAAGTATGAGTGTGCACTCTCAAATCAAAAATTAAAATATAAAATATAGACTAAACCTATTTCTTGAATATCAAGCACAGAATCAATAAAAATGCTATATAATAATAAATTATAGACCCAAAGGATTTGTCTATATAAATCACAATGCCCCAATCTCAATTAGCAATTACACCCATAATTCATGCCATACAAAGGAAGAGAAACAAAATAGGATAAAAGATTCTTACTAATATTAAGACTATCTTCATTCCAAAGGATGAATATGTGGCAACCTGCCATTAATGTCACGACCAGAAATATGAAATCTACATGTTTTTCTTTCTTTAATAGAAACCCATTCTATATTGTCACATCCGGTGAGCACCCCCTAGACGTAACCGGTATCGTCATCCTCATAGTGGACAAAGACTAGACTCTTAGCCTACATCATTACATTCATAGATTTAAAATGCGGAAAATTTGAAACTTTTCTATCTCTCATGAGGTTTATATAGACTTCTGTCATACACATAATATATTCATATCGAGTATACATAGACCCTTCGTATAAGAAGATTATATAGTCTTCTACTTTTATTGGACATATAAATATATATAAGATATATCTTAGTCTCAAAATGTATGTCTCATCTCATAACCATCTAACAAGAGTATAACAATTGTGCATAGCCCATACATTATTGTAATAAAGCCACATATAGGCTATACAATCTTTAGTACTCTAATGAAAAGGAAAAAACTAAAATTGTCTTTAGTCTAGATCAACATCAATAGCTTGATAATGGATTTGCCCTCGAATAGTGAGGACCTACCAAACTTGGATGAGTGAGAATTGCAAGTCTCCTTCAAAATTCATCACAAGCCCTTTAACTAACGGAACCTAAAATGTTAGGGAAAAAGGGAGAAATCGGGTTAGAACATCACATGTACTAAGTATGAGACCATATGCACATATAATATAAAATCATGCTACAAAAGGGACGTTTCAATAAAGCATGCTATTTTACTTTAAAAGACTTATGCACATTCAATAACCAATACAAGTCATTTATACATATTAATTATGTCAAAACAATGTACATAAAAACACCAATCCTACTAAGCCAAGTCAAGTAATCACACATACTAACATACATGAGCACATAATCAAGACACCTGTATCATCAAGTTATCACATCAACAAGTATGAATAAGAGTTCATCACATTATAAAAATCAAAACCATTACTCATGAATCCTCATTAAGCCCACTTGTTCAATGACTAAGCCAAGCCCCATAACCTTTCTCAATCAAGTAAACCGAACAAGAGCCATAAGTAATGTCCAACTTCACATAGCATATCTTTAAGAGTACATATTAGCATATTTTGGTAATAGAGACCAAACATATGTTTATAATAGTAACCAACATCATATAATCTCACTTCATGCAAGATCATCATATACATATCGTCTACATTTATAAGCATGTACATACATAAGAAAATCCTTCCAAGATTTCCTTCAAGGCTAACTAGTGAAATGTATAGGTAGAGTCTTATACCCCTTCCTAGACGAAGCTAAACCCTTTAGGTTATCATAGTTAGAGTTCATTAATTACTTAATTTTACCTTTTAGGAACATCATTCCTTAGCCAATGTAGACCACAGGAGCTAATGTGGATTCCAGTGTCATGGAACCCTACACCGAAAAAAGATGGACTACTTGAGAAGGTAGTACATAACATAAACATAACAACTACGTTGATCCACTAGCTAGTATTCTTATGGGGGAAACATAGTTCAAGAACTAGGAGATATAGTTAGGACCCTCTATATGCTACATGCATTATAGTCTCCACTCTCATGGGTACATTAGTGATCCTACCTTCCCTATGTGGGAAGCGACACTCCTCACTCTAGTTCACTCGGTGTTAAGCTAGAGTCCCATTTTGAAATGTGTTAAAAGAATTTATTAACAATCATAGCTTAACATAGGTTATAGGGTCTTTCTATTATATAATCATCACCATAGATCAATAAGAATTGTATGAGTACTTTCGTTTCATTACAATACATACATGTGAGGTTAGCACTTTGTACATAATCACATCATGATAAGGCACATTTGTAAGTTGTCACCATCTTTATAACATTTACATCTTATCCAACACCATCACAAACCATATTCAAGACATGTCATTTCAATATCATACCAACCCTATCAATCCTAACATAAGGTATACTTCAACACAACACCATTACTTAATCACTATTAACAATAATTGAAATATATAGTTGACATCATAAGACTTACCCAATCTCCTTCACAACTCACAATCATGGTCTTACCTTAAACCATACAATTCAATCAAAAAATGGGATAATATAATTATATAATAGTAACCAACATGATAACAAAGTCAATTGAATCATTACTCAACAATTCACAACTAGTTCATAGCCTATAGTTAAAGACTTAGGTCAATTTCATGATCCACTTCACAACCTAGGTCAACTACACAAGGACTACCATTATAGGATTACAATACATCTCAATCTATTAATAAATAAACATAATAACATCATAGGATAGTAGTCCACACATTAACCAAGCAAATTACATCAATACTAGATAGTTCAATTCAAGATCACAACCTAGGGTTAAGGGGAAAAGTTAGTATAATTGAATATTAATTCATATTAATCTACTCCTAATATAAAAAAGAAATCATAAACAAAGTAATTCACAAGATCAATTTAATCCTGGAAGAAAACCCACTTGAATTTCATCTTTTTGAAATCAAATTAAAAGAACCCTTTGGGGAAAGAGATCCCAAAGGTGAAAGGAATACCATACATTATTAATTGATGAAGTTTGATGGAGAAACTTTACCCTTAGAAGCCCTAGAGCCCTTGACCTTGGTGTTCTATGGTGTTCTTCAATTTGGGAGAGATAAATAAGAGAGAAGGAAGAGCAATTGGGTTTTTGGAATTATGATATCTTAGGTTAGTTTAATGAGGTTAGGGTCTTTATAGAGGTTGTTAGATAACTTAATTAGAACTTCCTTAAATCATAACTAATTAACTAACCACCTAATTAATTAATTTAGTCAACTTAAAATCGTGTAGCTGAACAGTGGCACCACAAATGAGACCACGATGTCAAATGATGGCCAAGGGAACAACCGTTCTGTTGGTCTGTCGTTTGTGAATGAGGTTTTTCAAAATCACCCCTTGGCCAAATTGAATAATGGACCATCGACGGTTGCCATCGATGCCCCGTCGATTGGCCCGTGATCCGTCGTTTTCACTCGTTTGTGAACACTACCTTTGGCAACTATTGCCTCAAGTTGCAGAAGTCCTCTTGAAGGGCCATAGGTTTGTCCTTAGGGAGTCGTACCTTGATATTTAGACCATGAACTAACGCTAATATATGATAGACACCTTTCCACCAAATTTAATGATTTTCCAACTCCTAAAACTTAGTCAAATAGGCTAAGACACACTAGCCCTCTTTAACTAGTTTCCTAACGTCACATTTTGATTTCTAAACTTCCTAAATGACTTATATACACTATTATGGACCTTGAAACAGTGACACAACCCTTAGACAATCATGTTAGGCTCTAGAACACATCTTAGACTTTCGGAGTGTTACATTGTCCCCCACTTAAGAACATTCGTCCCCAAATGACACTAAAATCTTTTGGAAGGAAAGAATAGACTCAAGACTAGTAGCCCAACCAACAACAATACATTATAACAAGAGTTAAAACATCAATCGTTGCATTTATGCATAGAAAAACGTCAATTACTACACATAAAGCTCAAACTCAAAATATGAGGAATTTCCTTCTCGATACAACTGGAGCTCAACATACCATATATGATTCAATTATGCAAAAACTCAAACTATCAACATGTTAAGTATCATTGCATACAGACTCACCATATAAAATACACAACATAACTTAAAATAATAAGAATTTCAAATTTTCAAGTCTATAGGCACACTTCACTGTAATTCACTATAACGTTAGCATTTTTGCAAAACTTCACCAATAATCAAAGAATCTTCAATTTCTAGTCATGACTTTCATTATTAGTAAGAAAAACAAATGTTCATTAGGAAAGAAATGAGTATAATGGGATATCACGTCGGCCTCGGCCTCCCATGTTACTCGCTCAACTTGGTGGTTTCTCCGTAACACATTTACCGAGGCCACCTCTTTGTTCCTCAACCTCTTCCACTTGACGATCAAGGATTTCAACCCCAACCTCCTACTAAGAGAGAATCTCCTTCACACCAAGATCGTCAATAGAGAGAATAGACTCGGGATCACTGATACACTTCTTAAGCATAGAAACATGGAAAACTGGATGAACCAAAGATAGTTCACTAGGGAGCTTCAACTCATAAGCAACCTTACAAACCCTTTGAAACATTTCATAGGGACCCACATAATGAGGAATCAACTTCCTTTTTCTTGTCAAATCTAACCACTCCTTTCATCGGTGAATTTTACAAGTACACCTTATCACCTTCTTCAAACTGTAAATCTCTTCTCTTATGATTGGCATAAGACCTTTTCCGACTATGGGATGTTTGCAACCGGTTCCTTATGATATGGAATTTATTGAAATTCATATAAATTATATTGGGACCAACAAGCGAATACTCGCCAACCTCAAACCACCCAATAGGAAACCTACACCTCCTTCCATACAAAGCTTCAAAAGGAGCCATATATATGGATAAATGAAAACTATTATTATACAATAACTCCACCATAAGAAAATGCTCATCCCCATTTGCCTTAAAGTCAATGATGCAAGCTCTAAGAATATCTTCAAGAGTTTGAATAGTTCGCTCCACTTGACCATCTGTTTGAGGAAGAAAAGCGGTGCTTAGCTACACTTGAGTACCAAATACTTTTTGAAATGATATCCAAAACCTAGATGTGAATTGAGAACCTCTATCCGATATGATGGACGAAGCAACCCCATGAAGACTCACTATCTTGTCAATATAGATTCTTACATACTCTTCCACCAAATAAGTAGACTTAACGGGAACAAAGTGAGCTGATTTGGTAATTTTATTTACTACCACCCATATAGAGTCATATTGCTTCTAAGTTCGAGGTAAACCAACTAAGAAATCCATGTTGACATATTCCCACTTCCAAGTAGGAATTTGGATTTCTTGTAGTAGTCCACTCAGCTTTTGGTGCTCGGCCTTTACTTGTTGACAATTGGAACACTTTGCACCAAAATCTGCAATATCTCATTTTAGGCCATCTCACCAAAAAATGTCTGTAAGATCACAGAACATCGTTGTAGAACCTGGATGAATAGATAACGGGCTAAAAGAGCTTCCTCAAGGATCCTACTCCTCTAATAATCCATATAAGGCACACAGGATATTCCTTGATACCTAAGAACACCACAACACCCTTTGGGAGAATGAATCATTCATCTTTCCAAGAACTGATTCTTTAAACTCCATCAAGAATGGATCAAGGTGTTGCTTAGACTTCACCTCAACCACCAAATATGACCCGAAGTTATGATGTACCACTAACCACCATTTGGAGAATATTCAATCCAAACCCCTAAATGAGCAAACCTATGAACATTTTTTAGTACATTTCTCTTGGCTTCTTCCACATGAGACACACTTCTCATGAACAAACTACTTAGAGCGTCCGCTACCACATTAGCCTTGTCGGGGTGATAGAAAACAATCATGTCATACTCTTTCAACAACACTAACCATATCCTTTGTCGGAGATTAAACTTTTTTTGAGTGAATACATATTTAAACGTTTATGGTATGTATAGACATAAACATGAACCCCATAGAGATGATGCCTCCATATTTTCAAGCCAAATACCACGGGTGCTAACTAAAGGTCATGAGTCGGATAATTCTTCTCATGAACTTTGAGTTGCCTAGAAGCATAGGCTATTACTTTGACATATTGAATAAGATCACACCCTAACCCGACTCGGAATGCATCACAATATACCACAAAACCTTTAGTACCCTCCAGTTGGGTCATTACAAAAACAGACATAAGCCAATCCTTCGACATTTGGAAGCCCTTTTCCCATACCTTCCACCACTCATATTTCACATTCTTTTGGGTAAAGGTTGTCAAGGGGGAGGCAAGAGATGGAAACCCATCGACAAACTTTCTATTATAAAAAGATAGGACTAAGAAACTCCTAATATCTGTAGGAGCCAAAGGTCTAGTCCAATTTTTCACCGCTTTGGTCTTCTTTGGATCAACCTCTACACCTTCACTAGAGATGATATGGCGAAGAAACGCTACCTACCTTAACCAGAACTCACATTTGATATACTTGGAAAACAATAGGTGTTCCTTAAGAATTTGTAACACCACCCTAAAATGGTTCATGTGTTCAATCTCATTCTTCGAATGTACCAAGATGTCGTCAATGAAGACAATGATAAATGAATCTAGATAACTTTGGAACACCCTATTCATTAGATACATAAACTCTGTCGGAGCATTAGTGAGACCAAAGGACATTACTAAGAACTCATAGTAACCATATCTTGTTCGAAATGACATCATGGGAATATCTTCACCTCTCACCCTAAGTTGTTGATATCCCGACCTCAAGTCAATCTTGGAAAAGTAACTCACACCTAGGAGTTGATCAAATAAATTATCAATCCGATGGAGAGGATACTTATTCTTGATTTTGACTTTGTTGAGTTTTTGTTAATCGATAAATATTTTAAGGGACCCATCCTTCGTCTTCACAAACAATAGCGGTGCACCCCATTGAGAAATACTAGGACGAATAAAACCCTTGTCTATTAAATCTTTGAGTTAAAAGCCTTCAACTATTTTAGTTCGAACGGATCCATCCGATAAGGAAGAATTGAAATGGGATTTGTATATGGTAGCAAGTGGATACCAAAATTAATTTTCCGTTCGAGAGGAATAACGGGAAGATCATTAGGAAAGACCTCCGGAAATTCCCTCACTATGGGGACCGACTCATTGGGATCAATTTCAGAGTCTAAATCTTTGACTCTTGCAATATGATATAAAGAACCCTTAGAGATCATCTTACAAGCTTTCAATCAAGAAATGATACAACCTCTAGGAATAGAATTTCCCCCTTCCACTCTAAAATGTGCTTATTTGGAAAGTTAAACTTGACCACCCTTGTTGTACAATCTATTTAAGCAAAGCAAGCATGCAACAAATTCATACCCAAAATGACATCAAAATCATACATATCAACTTCTACTAGTTCAACATGAGTAACTTGATTGGGCAACATTATAGGACAATTTCTATATACTCTTTTTGCAACAACAGAATCACCCAGCGTGGTAGACACCAAGAAAGATTCACTCAAGATATCGGACAAAATGTCAAACTTTTTAGCTACTGAAGGTATAATATATGACAAGGTAGCACCGGGATCCAGTAAAGCATATGAATCAATATAAAAAACATTCATCATACTGGTCACCACATCGGTAGAAGTCTCTTGCTCACCTATAGAACGGAGAGCACAAAATCGGTTCTTTTTTCGGAGCATCCACATTAGAACCACGTTTTTGAGCTTTACCACTACCCTTGTATTGACCCTTCATATTTGTCAAATCCTCACCTTGTGTCCACTCTTTCCACAACAAAATCAATGTCCGTCCAAATGAGGTAATCACCATAATGCTTCTTGCCACACTTTCCACAAGTTGACTTCTTGGTTTGTGAACTAGTACCCCTTCCCCTTTTGGAATTAAGGTTAGACACCCTATCATCAAGAGTATTACGGAACATGGAAGGAACTTGATTAGAGAACCTCTTCTTGAACCTACGCTTGTCTTGGATATCAAGCCTACCCTTTGAAGTACCACCATCAAAGAATCTTGTTCTCTTAGCATCTCTACTCTGTCTCTTAACCCTTGTATCTTCCAATTGCTAATCATGACCCATGAGACGAGAAATGTTCATATTATCATGTATAATAGACGAACAACATTCGTCTTTCAAATCAACCGACAATCCCATCACAAAGCGGCTCATTTCATCCGCAGGGTCGAAAGCCAAAGAAGGAGCATACTTTTATAATTTAGTAAATTTAAAAGAGTAGTCAAGTACACTCGTACCTCCTTGAAAAAGTGTGATGAATTCATCCACTTTGACTTCTTCTTCTCTCTAGTAAAGAACCGATCAAGAAAGCCTTCTTGAAAATCTCCCATGTCAGTGGCCCACCCCTTAAAGGCCTATTGTCTCTCCATTGGACGTACCACGTTTGGGCCACATCTTTGAGTTGGTGTATGGATTGCTCAGCTTTCTCACTAGTAGTAAACCCCATAGCATATAGAATCTTCCAGATCTCATCAATGAACTCTCGGGGGTCTTCCTAAACATTGGACCCATAGAAAGTGGGGGGATTCATCCTAGTGAAATTCCTCAAACGGGAGGCCATGGTGCCAACATTTTTGTTTGCTCGGGGTACCACCTTCCTATTAGCTTTGGCCGTCATGGCTTGATATTGAGTGGCGATGGCTTGCACTTATGTAATAATGTCTTGGGACATTTGGAGAAAGGCTTCTCTTATTTAACCATCTGTCAAAGGTGGAGGATTGACTGGAGCTTGGTCATCATTAGCAGCTTCATCAAAAGGAGGGACTTGATTGCCACGGGGAGGAACTCCCGCATTGTCCATCTCTTCATCAAGTCTTCGAGCAGCTGCTCTTCGAGTATTCATTTCCTAAAATCACAATAAAAGGATGCTAAGGGAACATAGAGTCAAGACTCTAGAGCACGATATTGGATTTCCACGAAATGACAGGTTCCTAAGCATCATATACTTTACTCATCATAAATGTGGATGCACTTCACAATTATGAGTAAGAATCTACATAAACATTGTTGAGTGTAACATCGAATCTAAACATATTCAACATCATTATTTCATACCAAGTTTGTCACAGCCGAGGAGCACCCCCCTAGACGTAACTGGCATGGTCGTCCTTAGAGGACTAAGACTAGCCTCTTAGCTACATCATTACATTCATAGGTAAGAATTTTGTATCTATCATGAGTTCACATAGACCTCTAGCATACACATAATATATTTATATTGAGTATACATAGACCTTTCGTAGTCTTCTGCTTTAATTTCACATATATATAAGATATATCTTAGTCTCAAAATGGATGTCTCATCTCATAACCACCGAAAAAGAGTATAAAAATTTGGCATAGCCCATACATCAATGTAATAAACCCACATATAGGCTATACAATCTTTAGTACTCAAATTAAAAGAAAAGAACTAAAATTTCCTATATCTAGATCAACATCAATAGGTTGATAGTGGCATTTCCCTTGGAAAGTGAGGACCTACCCAACTTGGATGACTGAGAATTCCAAGTCTTCTTTAAAATTCGTCACAAGCCCTTCAACAACCGGAACCTAAAATGTTTAGGAAAAGGCAGAAATGGGGTTAGCATATCACATGTACTAGGTATGAGACCATATGTACAAACAGTATAAAATATTTCTACGAAAGGAACATTTGAATAAAGTATGCTATTTTACTTTAAAAGACTTATGCACACTGAAGAACCAACACAAGTCATTTATACATATTTATTAAATCAAAACCACGTGCATCACAAGACCAATCCTACTAAGTCTAGTCAAGTGAATCACACATACTAAAATACTTGAGCACATTATCAAGACAACTCTATCATCATTTTATAACATCCACAAGCATGAATAAGAGTTATCATGTTATAACAAATCAAGACCATTACTCATTAATCCTCATTAAGTCCACTTGTGCAATTACTAAGCAAATGCACATTATCTTACTCAATAAAGTAAACCTAACAACAACCATAACCAATATCCAACTCCACATAGCTTATCATTAAGAGTACACAATGTCATACTTTGGTAGTAGAGTCCAAACACATGTTCATAAGAGTAACCAACACGACATGGTCTCATTTCATTCAAGATTATCATATACGTATATCATCTACATTTATAAGCATGTATACACATAGGAACATCCTTCAATGATTTCCCTCAAGGATAACTAGTGCAATGTATAGGTAGAGTCTCATACGCCTACCTAGACTAAGCTAAGCCCCTTAGGTTATCCTAACTAGAGTTAATTTATTACTTCATTTTACCTTTTGGGACCATCTTACCTTAAACGACATAGACAACATTTGATAATGTGGAATTTTGTGACAAGGAACCCTACACCGAAAGAAGACAGACTACTTTCCAAGGTAGTACCATAATATTAACATAGAAAGTATGTGGATCCACAAACTAGTATTCCTATGGGGGCAACATAGTTAAAGAACTAGGATATATAGTTGGGACCCTCTTTATGCTACATGAATTATAGTCTCCAATCTCATGATTAAATTAGTGATCCTACCATTCCAATATGGGAAGGGACACCCCTCATTCTATTTTACTCGGTGTTAAGCTAAAGTCTCGTTTTGAAATGTCTCTAATCCTTTATTAACAATCATAGCTTAATTTAGGTCATAGAGTCTGTGCTTTCTATAATCATCATCATAGCTCAAGAGTACATTTCGTTCCTTACATTTCATACATGTGAGGTTAGCACATTTACATAATCAAATCATGATAAGGCACATTGGTTAGTTATAACCATCTTTTTAACATTTACATCTTAATCAATACCTCACAAACCATAGTCAAGACATTTTAATTCAATATCACACCAACCCTATCAATCTCAACATAAGCTATACTTTAATACAACACCATCACTTAATCATAACTAACCATAATTGAAAAAAAGAGAAGAGATCACACGACTTACCCTAACCTGTTTCACAAGTCACCATTACGGTCTTACCATCAACTATCCAATTCAACCCAACAATAGGATAATATATTCATATTATAGTAAACAGAATGATAACAAAGTCAATTGAATCTTTAATGAACAATTTACTACTAGTTCATAGCCTATAGTTAAAGACTTAGGTCAATTTCATGATCTACATCACAACCAAAGTCAACTACTCATGAACTAGCATGATAGGATTACAAAAACATCTAAATATATTGATAAATTGACATAATAACATAACAGGATAGTAATTCACACATTAATCAAGCCAATTACATCAAATATTAGATAGTTCAATTCAAGATCACAACCTAGGGTTAAGGGGAAAAGGTCATCATCTACAGACAAGACGAATAAATCAAGAAGTAGTATAATTGAATTATAATTCATAGTAATATATTCATATTATACAATAGAATTTACAAAAAAAAGTAATTCACGTGATCAATTTCGTATTACAAGAAAACCGATTTGAATTTCATCTTTTTGAAATCGATTTGAATGAACCCTTTCGGGAAAGAGATACCAAAGGGGAATGGAATATCATACATTGTGTATTGATGAAAATTGATGGAGAAAATTTACCTTTACCAGCCCTATAACCCTTGACCTTTTTTTTCTATGGTGTTCTTCTATTTTGGAGAGAGAAAGAAGAAAGAAGGAAGAGCAATTGGGTCTTGGGAATTATGTGGGCTTAGGTTAGTTTAATGAGGTTAGGGTCTTTATAGGTTATTAAATAACTTAATTATACCTCACTTAACCCCTAACTAATTAACCGACCACCTAATTAATTAATTTAGTCAACTGAAAATTCTGCAGCAAAACAGTTGCTCCACTAACGAGACCATGACTTATGCCTCATTTATCAAATGACGGCCATGGGACCAACCGTACTGTTGGTCCATCGTTTGTGACTGAGGCTTCTCAAAATGACCCCTTAGACAAATTCACTAAGGGACCATCGAGGTTTTCCATCGACACCTCATCGATTGGCCCACGATCCATCGGTTGCACTCGTCTATGAACACTACCTTTGAAAGCTATTTCCCCAAGTTGGAAGGGTTCTCAAGGGCCCTTGGTTGGTCCTATAGTATTTGTACCTGGACTTTTCGACTATGAACTAACTATAAATACATGTTATACACCTTTCAACCAAATTTCATCATTTTCAAACTCCTAAAACTTAATCAAATAGGTTAAGGCACACTAGCACCTCTTTAACTAGTTTCCGAACGTCATAGACGTTCTTTGATGTTTTGATTTATAAACTCCCTATATGACTTATATACACTATATTGGACGTTACAATAGTGATACAACCCTTATACACTCATGTTAGGCTCTAGAACACGTCTTAGACTTTCAGAGTGTTACATATATTTTCCAAGTGTATGATATATTTTGAATCTAATCCTATATTACTCTTTATACATTTGTGAGAATTTGGGCTAACAATTCGTGACATTCTAATTATGTCCCATTTAGATAGTTGGGTTTTGAAAAAGCGATAGGGAGTTTGTTAAAGATGAATTCACAACAGTAAATTTGCTAAAGGGATCCACACCTTTTTAGGCTTGTGAATCTAAAGAATAGATATATCGTGGTTTCACGGTATTTTTAATGTTTTTTCCTTAAGTTTAGTGAGTGTACAAAAGACTTTTTGTATTGATTTTTATGTAAGTTTATCTTTATTTGTAGGAAATCTGTGCAAAGATGAATGCGGAAGTTTTTGAGCGAGAAATATAGACGAGACCACCTACGGAGCCTCTAACGGTCCGTCGATCTTGTAATGGTCCTTAGGTGGCATCGTAGGGAAGCTGATGAAGGAAGATGGGGAAGTCTGACCCAGTGCGGGATTACAAAAGTTTATGACGGACCGTCATAGCCACGACGGTCCATCCTGCTGGTTCATCGCAATGATCAGAGAGTAGTCCCAGTACCTAATTTCCAAGAAATTTAAGTATAATGGAACAGAAACCCTCGACGGATCGTCATTCTTGGAACGGTCCGTCATACCTGCCGTTGAGGGTAATGAAGAAAGCAGCAGAAGAATTTATGAAGTATGGGACGAAGGAGGCCATGACGGCCCGTCGTAACCACGACGATCCGTCACGAGATCCGTCGATTCTGCCGTGTTTTGACAAATTTTCAGTAATTAGAATCTTTCTTTTATTAGGTTTTGTTTTTATTATAAATAGTTCGAAAAACCTCGTGTTTGGGGTTAGACTCTTTTATGTTAGACTCTTTGATAGTAGACTCTTTGATATTAGACTTTTTGATCGTTAGACTTTTGAATAAACTTTAGTTCTCTTGTTCAAGCAATGAAGGATTAATTTGAGCAATTGTTACACCTTTTCTGGAATTGATTGTTTGTGATTTTGTTGATAAATCAAGTAAATTTCTGAATATTATTCTTTCTCCTCAAAGTAAGTGCATGACTCTTATTAAATATATGAATATTGTGATTAAGACTATGGGTAACTAAACTACATGACTAGGGTTGTGGGAACCATGGGCGAATAATGAGGTAAAATCTAACTAAAAAAACAATTCCAGAATAGTAGTCTTGCATGTAATGATAATTCTTTCGTTTAGAAGTCTTTCTAACGGATGGTCAACGTTAGAAATCCCCTTAATTCTACTTGCCGCACCAAGGAGGTAGATAATAGGAAAAGAGTTATCAACATAGATTTAGTGTATACTATCTAATAGGCTAGTGTCGATTAGTACGAAGTAATAACTTAGTCAGATATCGAATACAATGCTTAATATGAGGTAAATGTAAGGGTTAGTATAGCAAAACACGTAGTTTTCTAGATGCCGGACCAAGCATTTAGAAATACATAACTTCTCACTTTGCATGCAAAATACTAGGAAAGAATCGTTATAGTTAGAATTATCAAGTTAGGAAGCTGTGGGGAACACTTAAACCCTAGTAAGTTTTATTAATTGATTAAACTCCAAGATTTGAATTTGTTAGTTGTTTACTTTAATTTAGTTTGTTATTTTCATTAATTTTGAAATAAAAACCACCCTTTTATTGTCTTTTGTTTTCTAAGGAAATAATTGACTAAATAATAGTAATAATATATTAAAGTTAAGTCTGAACTATTTTCCTCGTGGGAACGATCCCAACCTCATTAGTTGAGTTCTTTACTTGATACGACCGCTTTACTTCTTATTTGAGAAGTATGTTTGAGCGTATCAAATTTTGGCGCCACTGCCGGGGAAATTAGCTTTTAGATTAACTTAAAATTATTACTAAACTTTATTCAATATTTTCTTTATTTTACTTTTCTATTGTTTTTTATTCTTGCAGAGCTATCTTCCTTTTATGCCAAATACACGGAGAGGAAGAGCACCCTTGTTTCCCTACGATCACGAATTAGAGCGTACACTACGTAATATGAATTGAAACTTGGGCATTAACGATGATGATCCAAATTAGAACATCCCAGCTCCTGTTGATGTTCATGGTCAGTTATTACCCAATGATCCGAGTGAAAATCAACAAAGGGGACAAAATCCTGCTCCACGCCTCAAGAATACTACAGAGGTTATGATAATATTGCATACTCTGATGGGCCACTTGTCTTGACCCCTCTACCACAAGGCCACACCTTTGTGGTAACTAGTAGTCTGATGCAAATGCTTACTGCTAGAGGTTTTTTTTTAGGGCTACCTTCTGAGGACCCACATGCCCATATAGCTAAGGTAAGGGCAATGTGTAAAAGCTGTGTAGGGAGCCTGATTTGGATTATGATGTAATAGGGCTAAGAGTATTTCCTGCCTCACTGACGGGAGAGGCTGCTATTTGGTTCACTGATCTCCCTTATAACTCAATTTTCACTTCGAACCAACTAAGGGACGTTTTCTTAGCGCGTTACTACCCGGTCTCAAAGAAACTAAACCACAAAGACAGAGTGAACAACTTTGTGGCTCTACCAGGAGAGTAAGTTAGTAGTTCTTGGGATAGATTCACTTAATTTTTGAGAAATGTCCCCAATCACCGCATAGATGATGAGTCACTGAAGGAATAGTTCTATCGGGGACAGGATGATAATAATAAAGTGGTATTGGATATTATAGAGGGTGGTTCTTTTGGGGAGTGTCCTTATACCGACATTGCTGAAAAGTTAGAGAAAATCTCCCGAAATAAAAAAGCTTGGAGTACTAGGATGTCAGATACTGGGAGAAATACCTTCGCAGTGCAATCCACTCACAACCCAGCGACAAATGAGATTCGTGAAGAGATGGCTCAGATGAGAACTGAGCTTGGGTTGGTATTAAAACATGTCACTGGAGTGCAGAAAAGATAAATGCAGTTAACTACTTTTCTAAACCACCCCCACCAAATAATGAATGCTACTGTGAGGAGGATTCCTACCCTGTAAATGAGTAGACGGGGGGTTTCCGAACGAGTGACCAAGGCTTAAATCAGGAGAAATGGCGCCACTGTCAAGGAAACCAAGGTCAGATCTATGGTAACTATAACCGTGAGGGTCATTATGTCCGACATGGAAACTAAAAACGCGACAACAACTCCAACAGGGGTAACTATGGTAAAATAAATGATAGGATTGTGAAGTTACTCCTAGATATGGTGGAGATAGTATGGCGCGAGTTGAGGATATGTTGCACAAAATGATGAAGAGGTTCGATGCTAGTAATGAGCACATTAAAGTGATAAGGAGTGAATTAGTTGGTATTGGGCAGAAAGTCGATAAACATGCAATATCGATTAAGCAGCTTGAGCTGCAAATGGCCCAATTATCTGCGAATGTGAACACACGACAACCAGGCACTCTTCCTACGAACACTGTCCAAAATACGAAAAATGATGGACACTGTATGGCAATCAGTACTCGGGGTGGTAAGCAAACCATCGACCCGCCTATGCCCTCTAATGAGGAAAAGGTGATAAAAGATAATGATAAAGTGGTAGAGGTTAGTAGTGAAGTAGAACATAACACTGCAAAAGATGCTAAAGTGCCTACAAAGGTAACTCCCATGCCTAGACCACCAACCCCCTTTCCTCAAAGACTAGTGAAAAAGACTTAGCATGGTAAATATCGACATTTTGTAACAATGTTGAAGCAGCTTCTATCAATGTCCCTTTGGTAGAAGCTCTAGAACAAATGCCCAGTTATGCAAAATTATGAACGATCTGGTTACAAAGAAAAGACAGGTCACTTTTGAGGATGATGATAGATTGCAGCATTGTAGTGCTATTGCTACAAGATCTCTTGAACAAAAGAAAGAAGATCCGGGTGCGTTCAATATTCCTTGTATAGTTAAGTCATTACATTTTGCGAAAGCATTATGTGATCTGGGGGCAAGCATAAATCTCATGCGTCTCTCGATTTACAAGAAGTTGGGTTTTAGTGATCCAAAGCCCACCGAGATGCGGCTACTGATGGTCGATCGAATAGTAAAAAGGCCTACAGGGATACTCCACGATGTGCTAGTAATAGTGGAGTCGTTCATGTTTCCAGCAGATTTTGTTATTCTTGATTGTGAAGTCGATTTTGAAGTGCCTATTATTCTTGGGAGGCCATTCCTTGCTATGGGTAGAGCCTTAGTTTATATGGAAAAGGGGCAGATGAAATTTTGGTTGAACAATGAAGAAGCGGCCTTCAACATTGTAGGTCCATGAGGCAGAGTGGTGAGATCCGATCGGTATCTGCTATATCCTACAAAGAAAAGATGAAGAAGTATCACGACCTAAAAATTGAAAAACGAGAGTTTATGGTTGGGTATTTGGTACTTTTATACAATTTTAAGTCGCGCTTGTTTCCGGGCAAGATCAAGTCCAAATGGACTAGCCGTTACTTGGTTACCCAACTATTCTCATAAAGCAGTTGAGTTGGAAAACAAGGAGGGTGTGCGGTTTAAGGTGAATGGACAACGAATAAAAATCTATTTCAGGCATACTGAATCAGCAAATTAAGTGATCGAGGCATACCATCTTGATGAAGTCTGAGTAATCAAGTGTCTTCAGTCATGCAGAGACGTTAAATTAGGCACTGCTTGGGAGGCAACCCAATACTTAAATTTGCAGGTAGCACATCATCAGGAAATTCTACAGAAAATCACTCTGCAACAGTCACTGACGGATACATCGACGGACCGTCACGCATGCGACGGACCGTCGCATGAATCCGTTGTGCCAGGTATGTCTTTCATTTATTTTTAAAATTAGGGAACACGAGACGAAACCTCTGACGGACCGTCCCATCTGCGACGGACCATCGTTGGGGACTCGTTGCTTCATTAACTAGCATATCCGACCCGATCCGGCTGGTTTATTTTAAAATTTGTCAACATTTAAAAAACCCCACCCTTACATTTCAACCATTTCCTTCCCTCTTTCTCTCATTTCCCTCCCTTTCAAACTTCCAACTTCCTACCTCTCTTCTCTATCAACTGATCACTTCCCTAAATCCCCAATTCCAGAAATCTCCTTTCTACTGGTCGGAGTCTGCTACTGTGGTTCTGCTCTTGATAACCAAGTGCCTTATTTGTTTGTTTTTCTCCTCTTCTCAGGCATGTGTCTCTGATCTCTACCCATTTACATTGCATTTTTGTATTTTAATTAGTATTAGGATATTTCTTTTTGGTGTGTCTTCATTCTTTGATCCAATTTTGTCTGACCTAGGTCGAGAATCCTCGAATTGCCCTGTTAAAAATCGAGAAATAGGTGCTTTAGCATTGCTAGTTTTCTAGGTATTTAGGTTAACACTAAGTATTCCATTTGAGTCATAGGGGATAATTATGCCATAATCATTTCTGTCCCTGAATGACAGAATGAGACCTCGATGACGGACCGTCGTACCCACGAAGGACCATCATAGGGTCTGTTCCAACACCTCACTGTTCGTTTTCTCTAAGTGTCCACCAACGGACACATGCGACGGGCCGTCGTCTTGAACAATCGTTCTGGTTGTCAGAGACCCTATTCCTAAGGGTCTCCAACTTTTTCTAAGTGTCCTCTGACGGACATCTAAGACGGACCGTCATACCCATGACGGTCCATCCTACACAACAGTCATGACGGTTAGAGACCCCTCTCCTAAGGGTCTCTATACTTTTTTCTAAGTGCCCCACGACGGACATCGACGATGGACCGTCATTATCATGACGGTCCATCTTGCTGATCCATCATAACTGTCAGATACTTTCCTTCAGGGGTGTCCACATAACCATAGTTGAAGTAAGACATGACGGACCCCATGACGGTCCGTCGTACTCACGACGAGCCGTCATATTGTTCGTCGTGTTTCACTTTTGCTACAGATATGTCATTAAAACTTTCCTCTTATATTTATTTTGTGTCGTTTTTGCTTGTCTTGTTTGCTATTTCTAGTACTAATATTGATTCTTTACAGGTACAATCTCTAAATGGCACAAAAACAAGATCAAATTTATGCACGTGGGCGTTCAAAGTCTATCTCCCCGTCTGCCCGACTGGTTATATGCTCTGATGATGAGCATGATCCCGAGTATGTTCCCACAGGCAGTGCCATTCCATCACGAGCTGCACGTGCAACAAGAGCTTCACCAAAAAAAGTGGCGTCTGGCGTAGTCACTGCCTCCCAGTCTGATGAGGAGCGCACATTGACCGGCACACCTTCTGGGTCATCTACATATGAAGAAGGAGCGTCTGGTTCCTTAGGAGTTTCTGGTCGGAGGAAGCCTCCGGGTCCGCAGAGGTCCCTGCACCCGCCACAGCTGCACAGTCTGCCTCGTCTGATGAGGCTGACAGTCTTGATTCCACTCCAGGCTCACCGACTGGTGCTCTTGCCAAGGTTGCCGACCAGCCCAACCGGTGGTGTGTCGACGGGCAATACCAAGTGTATTCAGACGCCAAGTTTCTAAACGATAAAGGAGTCATGACCAGACCCTTACACTGGAGAGGAGGGTCCTTATGGGAAGTCTCTCCACCATGCTAGAAATCCACAATCTCTTCACCAGACACCGGCTAGAGTGGACTACTCGTTCTTAGGCAGCTATTGTGAGGAGTTGGTGCGAGAGTTTTATGCATCTTACGTGGCTACTCTCCGATCACAGATAGATAGGCGGGATGCCTTCACCAAACAGGCCCCACTTGAGCACGTTCGAGTACGCGGCATACAGGTCGACATCTCCCTGCCCGCCATCCGCCGGTATCTGTACGGCGAAGATTTTGATGCAAACAGGACCCTTCTCACAGCCGAGTTCGACTACAGGTGGCAAATTGTAAAAGATGGCCAATTCTTGCGTGAGCCATCCCGAGAGAGACCACCAAGAGGTGGATGGCCCTGCACTCTTCTATTGATGGAGAGGGTGCCGACTGGGTAACAGAGCCGAAGAGAGCCATCAAGAAGGCTAACTTGACCATCATGGCTAAGGTCTTATGGTTGATTATCCACCACTGCCTTTCCCCCGCGGCTGCTGATAATATAGTCACATGGGATCGCGCAGTTCTGATGGCGGCGATGATAGCCGGGTTTGAGGTGGACATTACTTGGCTTCTACAGGCGGTCATGCACAAGAGGGCTTTCAAGGTCACAACTACTTACCCTTTTCCGTGCATGATATTTTCCTTATGCAGGTGCGCAGTTGTGCCCATCTAGCACACTGATCAGCTCAAGACTCCGTTGGGCACTGTTGATATCGGCCTCATAAGGGATGAGGCCAATGAGTTGGCTCTACGTAGAGGGCCCCGTCAAGAGTTCCCTTCACTTAGTGAAAATCTTGCTGATACGGTAGCACATGCTCGAACGGCTATGCAGGCTGCTTCCGAAACCACTGACACTACCCCGGTCGAGTCTATCCAGGGTAGTAGCACTGCCCCTAGCTCCTCTCGCTCAGCCCCTTTCCCCACTCTGGTCCCGCTTGCTAGGGTCCAGAAACTAGAGGCTCAGATGGCCACACTTCTGCATCATCCAGCCTTAGATGCAGAGGTCTATTGTTGAGGCGGAGGAGCGCTTGGAGCGTAAAATGGTCGAGCACACAGAGTGGAAGATCACTGAGGTTCATTAGCGCTTGGACACTTTTTAGTTGCAGGTGCTAGCCCGGCCAGCCCCTCAGGTGGACGTGTCGACCCTTCAGGCTGCGATTAAGAGTTTGCGAGCGGATATTGATATGATCCTAGAGGCTAGGGTGCCTGAGTCAGAGGCCCCTTCTGCAGAGCCTGCTGAGGATACAGTAATGGCTTCCTTATTCGCCACTTTTGAGATTCCACCACCTCCCCCTCAAGAGCATGCCAAGAGGTGCAAGGGTAGAGAGGAGGATGAGGCTAGATCACGAAAGAAGGAGCGTCGTGAGATGGAGGCTGCGAGGAGAGCCTCGCTTGTTGATGAGGAGGTGCGTCAGATCAGGGTTGTAAAGTCACTTGCTGGGGAATGTAGCATAGAGATGTGGAGACCGCGGGGGGCACTACTGATAGTGTTGTTCATGATGAGGACACTACTGAGGGTGTCCAGACTACTTAGGTAGTGGATTCTGGGGAACCGACCCACCATCTTGGTGATCGTCGGCGCTTTGTGCCCCAAGTTTGTTTCACCTATCTCTCTCGTACTTCAGTTTCTTATGCATTGGGGACAATTGCATATCTTTTTGTTGCGGTTGGGGAAAATGGAAAGTGAGTGCTAGGGTGAAGTCTGAGTAGCCCAATTCACGATCCTCTTTTGGGGTTTTCTTGCATGTGTTCTTTTTCCCCAAGAGTGATTATTTTATTTGTTGAACCGGCATATCTATATCTTGTGTACATAGTATAACTCTGAAGCATGATGGCTAAAACATAAATGATATTCTGATGTAATGAAAGTGATGCATGGCTAGGGACAAGAATTGATAAATGTATGGTTCTAAGGATGACATAGAGATACATCACTGCATGACCATAAGTCTAAGAATCGAACTAGGTGTCTGATAATCTTGTAGAGTAAAGAGATGTCAAGTGAGTGTGAGGAAAATTTTAATACTCCACTATTTGTACTGAGCTAGAACTTGCCTGGTTAGTCCTTCTAAGAGTAAGTTGTAATAGACAATTAGGAAAGGATCATAGGTCCTTCTTCAATATAGCTAATTTTTAGCCTAAATAAAAAAATATCGAATGAAATTAATCCCTCTTTAATCCAAATGATTTGATCTTAAAATAGACCTTTCTTTTTCACCCCAACTGATCTTTTCTGAGATTAATGTGTTGGCCCTGGTCCCCCCTGGACATGTGCACCTCAGCTTATGCCAAAATCATAAGTTGAGGGTGGCTACTGCAGTAAACAATCTTTTTGTGAACCTGACCCAACTTTGGGTATTGTATACTTTGACTCATGGCAAATCCATGAGTTGAGGGTGGATATTATGAGGAATTCTCTTGAAGGTGGGGTTGAAAGACTAAAGAGAGAGAAAGAACAAAATTAAAGTGACTCAAGAACCAGTTAAAAGAAAAGTAGAATATATATATATATATATATATATATATATTACAAGCAAGAAAAGAAAAGAGTCACTTACAGAAATGAAGAAAGAAGGGAAAATAACAAGGTAAAAGAATATGAAAAATTAGGCGAAAATAATATAATAAGTGGTACGCTTAGCCGATATGTCAAGGAGGACAAAAATCACTAAAGTATACCTAAATATACTATACCTGACCCTGAGCCTATGTTACAAGCTAAGGAAGTACTATCGTGATTAAAGAGTTGTAT
The DNA here is from genome assembly GCF_001406875.1 of Solanum pennellii. NCBI lineage: Eukaryota > Viridiplantae > Streptophyta > Magnoliopsida > Solanales > Solanaceae > Solanum > Solanum pennellii. The sequence goes on along the minus strand of NC_028647.1, from coordinate 28,407,166 downwards.
GGCGAACTTAAAGCAGTGAAAATAAAGGCAAGCTTATGGCAATATGTATGAATGAGTTGTGAATTTGTTCTGAGAGTGAGTGTTGAATAGTAATCCTTATACTCAAACTGAAATCATTGTGTGAAAAATGAGGATGTTATTTTGAATTAAGGACACTAGTTGCAATACCGGAAATATTAGCACCTCGGTGAGAAATTGAAGAGGATAGGTGTCAGTGCGTGGTGAGTCTGTGTCATGGTCTGGTTCCACATCATTAAAGCCTAATAGTGATAACATGCATAAACATGATGAGACTGATCGGGATTGATAGCCAAATGATTGCGAAAGCTAAAATATGGATACTATTGTACAAAGATTTTGTAGTGAGTCATAGTGTGTCGCTGGAGGACAAACAACAAATTTAAGTTAAGGGTGTTGATATACAATGGTTTCACGGTATTTCTAATGCTTTTTCCGTAAGTTTAGTTAGTGTCCAAAAGCCTTTTTGTATTGATTTTTATGTAATTTTTTCTTTATTTGCAGGAAATCTGTCCAAAGATGAACGCGGAAGTTTTTGAGCGAGAAATGTAGAAGAGACCACCTACGGAGCCTCTAACGGTCCGTCGAGCTTGTGATGGTCTGTAGGTGGCATCGTGGAGAAGCTACTGAAGGCAGATAGGAAACTCTGACCCAGTGTGGGATTACGGAAGTTTATGACGGACCGTCATAGCCACGATTGTCCGTCATAGCCACGACGGTCCGTTTTGCTGGTTCATCGCAATGATCAGAGAGTAGTCCCAGTACCCAATTTCCAAGAAATTCAAGTATTATGGAACGGAGACCCTCGATGAACCATCGTGCTTGGAACGGTCCGTCATACCTGCCATTGAGGGTAATGAAGAAGAAGAAGAATTAGTGAAGTATGGGACAACGGAGGCCATGACGGCCTGTCATGACCACGATGGTCCGTCATGAGGTCCGTCGACCCAGCCGCATTTTGACAGATTTTCAGTAATTAGAATCCTTCTTTTATTAGGTTTTGTTTTTATATAAATAGTTCAAAAAACCTCATTTTTGGGGTTAGACTCTTTTGTGTTAGACTCTTTGATAGTAGACTCTTTGATATTAGACTTTTTGATCGCTAGACATTTGGATAATATTTAGCTCTCTTGTTCAAGTATTGAAGGTTAATTTCAGCAATTGTCACACTTTTTCTGGAATTGATTGTTGGTGATTTTGTTGATTAATCAAGTAAATTTTTGGATTTTATTCTTTCTCATCAAAGTAAGTGCATGAATTCTTATATTAAATATATAAATATTGTGATTATGACTATGGGTAACTAAACTCCATAACTAGAGTTATGGGAACCATGGGTGAATAATGGGTAAAATCTAACTAAAATAACAATTCCAGAATAGTGTCTTGCATGTATTGATAATTCTTTCGCTTAAAAGTCCTTTTAACGGATGGACAACGTTAGAACTCGCCTTAATGCTACTTGCCGGACCAAGGAGTTAGATAAGAGGAAAAGAATTATCAACATAGATTTAGTGTATACTATCTTATAGGCTAATGTCGATTGGTACAAGGTAATAACTTAGTCAAATCGAATAAAATGCTTAATATGAGGCAAAGGTAAGAGTTAGTATAGCAACACACGTAGCAGGACCAAGGTGCGGAGTGAAATTTCTAGATGCCGGACCAAGGATTTAGAAATACATAACTTATAACTTTGCATGCAAGAATCTAGGAAAGAATTGTTATAGTTAGAATTATCAAGTTAGGAACCTGTGGGGAACACTTAAACCCTAGTTACTTTTATTAATTGATTAAACTCCAAGATTTGAATCTGTTAGTTGTTTACTTTAATTTACTTAGTTATTTTCATTAATTTAGAAATAAAAACCACCCTTTTATCGTCTTTTTTTTTCTAAGGAAATAATTGACTAAATAATAGTAATAATAGATTAAAGTTAAGTCTGAACTATTTTCCTCGTGGGAACAATCCCAAACATCATTAGTTGGGTTCTTTACTTGATACGACCGCTTTACTTCTTATTTAAGAATTAAGTTTGAGCGTATCAAGTATCAAACAATCTAGAAAAGGGAGTCAAGTGGGAGGTCACTATTTGATAACTAAGCCATGGAACCCTTGTAGCCCTTCATGGGTCATGAAGGGAACCACGACTCTTAGTGGTTCTCGTGGAGCCTTCAAGTACTTGAACGAGAGAGGCTCCCTTCCCATGATCCCTTATATGACTCGTGGTGAGCTTCAGGCCCTGTTGTGATGGCCGTGAAGGGTAGGTAAAATCACCAAAACGACAACCTTTTTCCACGAGCCCTTTGGCATGTCGTGAAGATCCACATGGTTGTAAAGGTCGACGTGTTAAGGGTTAGGACTTCCCTTGTTGTTAATATAGGGACCACGAATGGCCAAATTACTAGTGGACCCCTAGATTATTCATGAATCCCTCCATCTGGGTCTTGCATCCGGTGTAAGTTAGGGGAAGTTAGGGCATTTCAAAATTATTTTATCTTGATACTTGTAGGTTTATCTAGAACCCCTATATAAGTGTTTTAAGCCAAAATTTTAATCACTTAATTCATTCTCCTTAATACAGAAGAAGAATATGTCTTCCCTCTAAAAAATTTCGCTCTATAAATGCTGGAATAAGAAGTGTTCAACCTAGGATTCCAATTCAATTATGCAATTGTTCCATTAAAGATAAGAAATTTGCATGGAGTATTATAGTTTTCATCCATTGATCCCTTCAATTCACGGATTTCCCAAATTCTCCTATTTTTAAAGATAGAATTACCCAATTGAGTTAGGGTTCTTCTTCTATGTTGTGGGTTCTATTGATTATTAATTTAATTGATGGATTTATGATCTTTTAGGAAGAAATTGATTTAATCTCATTTTTTTCAGATGATCCCCCATGAACACATTTAATTACCATGTTTTCCATGTTATGAGCATATAATGTGGGTTTTGGATTATGAAAGAAAATTATAAAATGAAGCATGCATTGATAGAATTATATAATTTTATTATAAATTCCCATGAACAAATGTCTAACTGTTACGACCCGAGAGAACCCCCTAGTAGTAAAAAATGTCTTCATCATCAAGGAGATCTTAGACAAGTCCTTAACATTCATCATTGCATAATAGATAGAATAAAAGCAGAAAATTTAAAAGTTTTCATTTGAAGTTCAACTTCACTTCATATATCAAAATAAAAACTAACTTGTCTCACATTGACATTTAAACATAAGAGTGTTAAAATTAAGACTTAGCCCTTACATCAATAACAAGTCTTATAGTGCGAAATACAACATAGTCTTTGTATAAGGAAAGTGAAACTAGAATTACAATAAAGCATCTCCAAACTCGAACTTAAGGACAGGCCAACTTGGAATAGCAATCAAAGTTTCTTCAATAAAGGGCTAGAATCACCCTAATGGCCTGAACCTACACTTTGTGTAGAAAATAGAAGCAATATGGGTTGGCACAAACCACATATACTAAGTATGGAAACATATGCTAGAAAAAAATTGGAAAACATGCGCGAAGGGACATTTAGTTATAAACAGGCTATATGCAATTAAAAGATTTTATACACATTCTTAGAACACATATACAAGTCAATACAACAAGAACAAGACATATTCATACTCAAGAGTAACATTATAATAGAGTCATAGCCAGTATTTCATATTTAGATTCCATTTCATCAAAACATCACAAGACCTTACTCATAAACTCAATCCAAGTATACTAGTGCAATATATATGTGAAGCCCCATAACACATCATAAATAAAGTAAACCAACAAAGAGGCCACATCATTGCCTTTTTCCTCGTACCTCCTCATACCAATTATAGTTAAGAAAACACAAACAAATTAGACTAACATCATGTATGTCAAGTTAAGTCAACACCACCTACCTTATGAGATCAACTCATGCATTTCATTACTAACATACTCATAAATAACCCACACTAGAATTCCCCTTAAGGTCCACTTGTGCAATGTATAGAGACAGTCTCATACCCTTACATACACTATGTAACACCTCTTAAGTAGTACTACTTAGTGTTCATCTTCTTACTTTCATTCATTAATTTTAACATTCGGGAAACTTCGCAATAACGGACATAGACCATGTGAGATCCATGGAATCCGATGTCATCCCCTTACACAGAAAGGAGGGTGTCATAATTTCCAAGGTAAGACATATACATTCATATAAATTCTACGTGGATCCATTAGCTAAGGTTTTGTATGGGGGAACATAGTTAAGGATCTAGGAGGTTGTTACTAGAAACCCTCTTTATTCTAATAAGCATTGTAGTTTCCACCTCATGAGAACATCGGGTAAAACATTTCTTCCATTGGAAAGGGCACCTCTCATTGTGAAGTTCACTTACAACTAATACCCTTTTTGAAATATCTTTAAGTCTTCCTTAACATTAATTCGTAACATAGGTATTAGGAGTTTAACCCTCATATAACTTGTTCATAGATCATAGGTTTTATGATGAAAAAGTCCTTTCATCACAAACCCAACATCAAGTAATAGCATCACTTCATAATATTGTCTTAAGATGTAAATGGGAGTTACCTTTCACCCTTCACAATAGAATACCAATCATCATATCAAAACTATCATATCCATAGAATGATCATACATTCATAACTTTATCATTCATAAATCAAGTAATAAAAATTACCAAAGATAAGCCAAAAATAATACAATATCATGTTCATGACCTTGAAGGTCTTACCAATGGACTCCAAGATAACCTTAAGAGACCTTATCCCAAACCCATGATATTTATCCATCAATTCAATTATCATCATCATACAATAGTAAATTACACAAGAACATACTTAATTACATCACTTATAATCATAAATCAACATAATTCAAGACTTAGGGTTAAGAGAAGAGGGACATTCATGGATCTTTTAGAATTAGGTCAATAAACTAACAATACATAATAAAAGGTAATTCATGAAGTAATAACACAATTGTACACCAATGCAACAATTGATATATGCCTGATTTTCAACCTATTTACTAATTCAAATCCATGATTTATGAAATTGGGGAAGAACATGGGCACAAGATAAAGTGAACAACAACAATCACCCAGCATAATACGCCTAAGTAACACTAAGTGATCACAATTGTCTGCAATTGATCCATAATTTTTGTTTTAGAAGAAGACTCATATGTAGAGAGAAACCCCTGATTTTGGGGGATTTTTATATCATCTTTGAAGGGACTTTATGGGTAAAAAATCCAAAGATTGAAAGAATACATACCTTAATGAAGACTTAGCGACAAAATCAGAATTCAAACGATTGATAATTGATCCTCTTCTTGGAGCTCCAATGTTCTATAATGGGGGTTTGAGGAGAGAGAGAAACTATAGAGAAGGAAGAACTTCTTATTTTTTTGATTTCTAGTTGAGTGTTTTGTATTTTTGATTGGAGAATTGGTGTCAAATGAGTAAAAACTATATATATTAACACACCCAAAATATCCAAAACACCCCTACACTAGTTAGACTATAAAATAAAAGCCCAACTTGACTTTTCATTAATTCCTTAAATTGAAAAAATGAAGAAGTGGGTCAGTTACAGGAAACAGGGTCCAAATTCCAGTTTTGTAGATGCTTTTTGAGGCAGAAGATCTCGTGTCAGCTCCGTGATGGGGAGCTGAAATGTGTTCAGGATTGGGAACTATAACATCCCGTGATTTCCATGACTCATACTAGAGCCTGAGATGTTGTATAATGATAATTTTATACCTAAATTAGTGTAAATAACTTGTTTGAGAAGTATTGGAGTCATAGAATCAAATAAAGGTCTTAACGTTTGAAAACTAACGAAATTTAACTATTAGACGTCCCTCTATTTGGTGAAGGTTTCGGAGGGTCATATTGAGCCTAAATCTTGTAAATTGACTTTTAATATGTAAAATATATCATAGAGGGTCAAAATATACAGTCACGACTCCACAAAGACAACCGGAAGGGTCCTTGAGAACGATACAAACATGGGCGAGCAGGCTGTTAAAAATAGCCTACGCGCTTCAAAAAAATGATAGGTTTCCTCGCGACGCTGGTTCTATGTGAGTCTTAATGAATCAACCTGGATTTAAAAAATAAAATGATAAATTGACCCCACGATGCGCAACTACTTCTCTTATTCATTAAATGTCGTATTTTAAACATGTTTACTTGACAAAAAGACCCAATTAAGTGAGGGGTCTTTTGGGTAATTTAGGTGGTTACTATATATTTATTAAGGGTTAGTTTTAAGTAACTTTTACCACTCCAATTAATTCCAAAAAAACCCAAAATCTCTCATCTTTCTCTACTTCCTCTCTCCCTAAATTCTCCATTGAAGAAGCAATAAAGCTTGAAGAAGAAGACCACTTTCTCTAGGATTTCACTTGGATTAAGTAGATTAAGCTTCCTAAAGGTATGTTTTCTTTCACTCTTGGGATTCTTTTCCCCAAGAGTTCCCTCCAAAATATGATTTCTAAATCCCCCAAATCTAGGTTTTCTTCTACACATGGGTCTTCTTTAAAAAATGAAATTATTAATTAATTTTGATGAATTATGACGAATTAATGTTGTTTAAGTATATAATGATGGTTAATTGATGATTTGCTAAGACATTTCCCTATACCCATGTCCTTCCCCCAATTTCATGAAAATCTTGAATTGATATGGTGAATTGTGAAGATCATGAACATGTACATTGACTACATTGTTGTTAATTACGTAATTGCTTCCTGAATTTACCTTGTGTGTGTAATTGGTAATTATTCTTGGTAATGGAAGTATAAAGGTTCTTGGAACGTACAAAGAGGTATATTGATTGGTTCTTCTTGGATTCAATTATTAATTATGAATAACTTAGATAACAACACTTCTAGGTCTGATGTGTGGTTATGATGTTGATGTTAAGTATTCCTCATCCCTAACCCTGAGACATTGAATTAGACATGAGCTATGTAGGCATGTTATGATACGATTATTGTACGATTGGAAGTAGTTTCTTATGATTACACTTAAGTGCTAAGTGAAAGGCTTACTCACTTATGAAGTAGTGTTTTAAGTTAAAGGATTGTTCGCACTTGTGATGACTTATGAGCTAGATATGATAAGATCTTTACATAGGGGTCTAGAAGATATTAATGTGAATTTGTATATTGAAATAATACTATTACTAAAGGGAATAATTGCTTTAGCATCAAAACGACATATGAATGAGATGGAGGTCTCACTTTAGTAAGTTCGTCCTCCCACTTGGGTTTCCTCATGTTAGTAAGTCCGGATTCTCAAGTTATGTGTAGTTGCATGAGATGGAAACCTCCACATTAGTAAGTAAATATTTCTAGAAACAATCTCCTTCACCCTTAACAATGTGAACACATAGGACTCTAGCTTAGTTGATCCACCTAGATAGCTACACACGAATGGTTACACCTTAGGCAAATGTTAACCCTCTCATTTCGTTGTGGGAGTATAACACAAGATCCCATGTAGGTCACATGGGCTCATGCTAGTCACTGCACTTCTTTCCCTAACGTAAAATGCATATTTGAGGTGCAAGACAAACAAATATTCAAAAAGAGGTTTTCAAACAAAGGCCCACCTAATACTCCTAGGGTCAACAAGATTAAGGTGTCTACTCCCAAGCCCCAAGATAGTAAAGGTGGTGGTTCTTATGTTTAGAAGACTCTTTGTTCAAAATATGGTAGAAAAAATGATGGTAAGTCCCTACTTGGCACGGGTAATTGCTGTAGTTGTAGCAAGAGTGGTCACATGACGAGATATTGCCCTATGATGAAGACTGGAGGAAGGGAAAATGTTCAAGCTCAAACAAATTACCCAAATTTTGATGCTCCTCAAAAGAATCGCTTTTATACTCTCCAATCTCGAGGTGATCAAGAAAGCTCACCGGATTTGGTTACTGGTATGTTACAATTTTTTCCTTTAATGTATATGCTTTGCTGATCCCGAAGCTACATTGTCAATTGTGACCCCTCATATAATCATGAAATTTTATATACTATCCGACATATTTGATGAAACTTTTTCGATTTCTACCCCGTTGGGTGATTTCGTGGTGGTTAAGAGAGTTGATAAAGGTTGTCCTATTTCCTAAATGAATTGTACATTAGTTGAGTTGATAGAACTTGATATGCTAGATTTTGATGTCATATTTTGAATGTATTTTTTGCATGCTTGCTTTGCCTCTATTGATTATAGGACAAGGGTATTCAAATTTCAATTTTCAAATAAACCCATTTTGAGTGGAAGAGAGGAAACTCAAATCCTAGGAGTAAGATCATTTTGTTTCTAAAAGGTTGCAAATTGATTGCGAAGGGTTGTCTCTACAACATAGAAAAAGTTAGGGATCTTTAATCTCATGTCCCTCCCATATAGTCGGTACTCACAGTGAGGGAATTTCCAGAGGTTTTTCCTGATGACCTTTCTAGAACTCCTCAGAACGGGACATTGACTTCGGTTTAGATTTATTGATGAATTCACAACCTATTTCAATCCCTCCTTATTGGATGGCCCTGGCCGAGTTAATATAACTAAAGGCTCAAGTCAAGGATTTTCTAGATAAGGGTTTTATTAAACCAAACATATCACCATGGGGTGCCCTGGTACTGTTTGTGAAGAAGAGGGATGGGTCTTTAATAATGTGTATCGACTATCATCAATTGAACAAAGTCACTATAAAGAATAAGTACCCGCTCTTTAGGATTGATGACTTGCGTATCAAATCCAAGGAGCTAGTTACTCTTCAAAGATTTATTTGAGGCCTGATTACCATCAACTTAGAGTGAGGGAGGTTGATATTCCCAAAATGGCATTCCGAACAAGATATGGAAACTTTAAATTCCTAGTTATGTGATTTGGTCTAAGAAATGCCCCCGGGGAATTCATGGAATTTATGAATATAATTTTTAGAAAGTATCTTAATTTGGTTGTGATTGTATTCATTGATGACATTTTGATATACTTGTAACACCCTAAAACAAAATAAGGTGAACTAGAGCTTCATAATTGTTTCTAAAGTAAATTTTTTTAAAAATGATTAATAATGATGTTCCTAGGCAGTGTTTGAAGTTTTGTTAAGCTAGGAGATCAAACATCCAAGAATGTCCATGACTTTCGAAAGGTGTGCCTTGGAAAGTGCTTGTGTGTCTTCATGATTTTTACGGAGTTTTACATGTTCGTTTTTAATCAAATTTTATTTGGGATGTTCCTAATACCTAGAGGACTATGTTTAGGGTTTTATCGTCCGGGTACGACCCCACCTAGGACCCACTAGCGTGAACTAGAATAGGACTCCAATCATTTGCCAAGAGGATTCAAAACATTGAAGAACGACGGCCACAAGGGATGGACCGTTGGTAAAGCAACGGCCCGTCGAACTTTGGATTTGATTGCCCCTAAAAGTCTAGTGAATCCTGAACATTTTGTAGTGTAGTCCCAATCCACGGACCCCGTCTATGGTGCGTTGATTGGGAGACAGTCTGTTTGATGCGCTGCCAAATGCTGGAATTTTTCACCAATGTTTGGGGTGTTTGGTAAATTCACCCCATGTCTTTTTTGAACCTAGGAAGTTATTATTAAGATGTTTCAAACCCTTATACCTACTTTTAGACCTCATTTCATAAAACCTAAAATTTTCTCTCTAGAAAGACTCTCTCTAAAACCAAGTAGAAGCTTGGACAAAAGAAGGGCTTGAAGGGAAGGTGGTGGACGTGTTTCTTCATAACAATAAGTGGGTTTTCTTATCTTTGAGGTATGGTAGTCATACTTGAACCCAGTTCCATTCAAGGAGTCATTTCTAAAAGATTTCAAAAAGGGTTTCAAACTCTATCTTCTTATAGTTTTGATTCTAAGCATTGTTCTTAAGGTAAAAGTACTTTAAATATTCAAATATCTTTTTTCTAGTATTAATTGATGATTTTAATGTCAAAATCCTAATGAACTCATGTTTATGTATATTTCCAAATTTTATCTTAAGAAATGGGTCAAATGAACATGATTGTGTAGCATTTAAGCTTTGGTTTTCTTATATTGTTATTATGGTTTAGCTACTGCCTTAAGGGCCATATTATGATGTAATATTGAGAACTGGTTATAGGTGATGTAATCTTAGTTAAATGATGAGTTTGTTATACTGTATAACTCTTAATATGAAATGCTATTGAGTGGTATGGTCCATATTCCTCGTAATGTATTTGGTTATATACATATTTGTATGTGTTGTATGTATGGATTTGAAGGCCTAAGGTGTGAAACAAAGGGATAATTATAAGGTTCATGTTGATATGTATTATTAAGATTGAATTGTATGTCTTGCTTAGATTATGCCTAAATGAAGTATGTCTATACGTTGAGTATGCTAGTGTGTGAGAAATGATAAATAAAGGTGTAATCATGTCTGGAATTCAATATTAATGAAAGTGATGATTTATGTGAAAGGTGTGCTCACATGTACCCACAAACTTACACATAAAATGAACGAACGAACGATTGAAGTTAAAGAATGTGAATGAAAAGGGGAGTTTTGGGGTTAGCACTCATTGTGAGATGAGACGATGTATATAGTAGCAACCTCACTTCCTTCTCAAGATAATTATAATGTAGGTTGGAGGATGGATACCAATCGTTAGTTTAGATTGAATGTCCAAAAGTTATCCTTAACCATTAGTAATGAATTTGTAAGACTCTGAAGGGGAGTTATGCTTAGAACCGAGAGGATTTGAAGAAGAGGTGGGTTCACATTCTTAGTAGAGATTTTGTACCTAATGTACCTCTTGAGATGAGTACTCCTTGTTAGTAGAGAGTGAGTTACTTAGTAACAATCTCCTTATCCCTTAACTATGCGCCCGCATAGGTGTAGCTATTGGAAAAGTAATGTAAAGCTAAGAGAAAGACCCCACCCTAGGCAAGTGGGGAACCCTCATCCGATAAATGTAGTATTGGGATTCCATGTCTATCTCTCATGTTCTATGTCAGCTAAAGATATTCCCCCACAAAAGAATGAAAGAACTCAGTCTCCTAAAAGAACATACTACTTAGGGTAGGTGGTGGTATGGGACGCTATCTACCCATTGCAATAAGTAGACCATCCAAAAGGGGAGTCTTGGTGCGTTTTATATGAAATGTATGAACTAAGTCTCCTAAAAGAACGTACTACTTAGTGTAGGTGGTGTTATGGAACACTATTTATCCATTGCATTAACTAGACCTTTCGAAAGGGGAGTCTTGGTGTGTTCTATCATGTGTTGTAAATGAAGTTAGATAACTTTAGGTCTAATGTTAAAGAAGCATGTTAAAGCTAAGTTTTATGTGTTGAAGTTAGGAGTGACTAATGTAGAGTGCTTAATCAAAGGGAATCTTCAGGGACCACTAAGTGCAGTAGTAGTATGGGATACTACTCTCACATTGTACTTAGTGTAACTTATAGGTTCTATTATAGAAGGGCTCTTACATGAAATCCTTCTTATATGAGTGTATTTAAAATGTCTAGGCAAGAGTGTCGATTTCTTTTCCCGGCCGAGGTAAACCTATGGTTGGTAGTCTTAAGGATCGCTTTGGCGTGTCTTGAAGGGGGTGTATGGGTGGTCCCTTCATATCATACCTTAGGGAGTCTTGGGATAACTCTGTTAGGCGAACCTCAAGGGAAACAAGTTCACTATGCTTGGGAAGAATGGTTCACTGTAATGTTTCACTGTTTCGCTGTAAATGAACTTGAGTTACTGTAAATTATCTTTTGGTTCTAAAATTATGAGAATTTTATTTTATATGATAAATGATAATTCCTATACTATTTTAACTCTACAATGATTAAAGTTTTACTTAATTGGCATGCCAACTTATTTTACTAAAATGTCCTTTTTTGCATTTTTTTGCATATGCCATACTTAGTACATTGTTTTTGTACTAACCCCACACTTTTCTATACTTAATAAGTATAGGTTGGAGGCGTTTGAAGACTAGAAGACAAGATTTGGAAAGATTCTCTAAAGACTAAGTATGTTCTCATATATTTGAGGCATAGTAACAATTCTTAGCTTCCATTGTTAAAGACTTAATATGTATGTTCATTTAATTTAAAGGGTCATGTCCCTATGATTTGTATGATGTGTCTTTAAGTTGTCTTGTTAAGAAGAGATCATTCCTTAGCTTTTATGAAAGAGGTTTCTTGTAAATAATTTATTGGTGAAAAGTTTTAATGATGCACTATTTTTCATGTCTTCTGCAATAAATGATAACTAAGGCTTGTAGAAGACCTCCAAAAGGTCAAGTACTCCATTGTTCTGACCAATGGGTGCTCCCTTATTCTAGGGTGTACTTTCTGGTCGTTACAATACTCTAGGAGTGAGAATGGTCATACCAGTCATTTGAGGATAGTTTTGCAAGTTCTCAATGATAACCAACCTTTTGCTAAGTTTAGCAAGTGTGAATTTTTTTTAAGATGAGTTGCATTTCTTTGTCACATTGTCTCTAGTGAAGGGGTAGAGGTTGATCCAAGAAAGACGGAAATGGTCAAGTGTTGAACTAGACTTTGAGTCCTACCAAAATCCTAACTTTACTAGGGCTGGCCGGTTAACTTAGGAGGTTTGTTGAGGGATTATCGTCTATCGCATATCCATTAACCGACTTAATCCAAAAAAAAATCCATGATCGTATGGTCAGAATCTTGTGAAAAGACCTTCCTATTATTGTAAGATAGACTCACCTCCACTCCGGTATTGACCTTGCCGGAGGGTACCTAAGGTTTCATGATTTATTGTGCTTCCTCTCGAGTAGGTCTAGGATGTGTGCTGATGAAACACGAGAAAGTTATTGCGTATGACTTAAGGAAACTCAAATCTCATGAGAAGAATTACCCAACTCATGACCTTGAGCTTGCGGCCGTGGTGCATGCATTGAAATTTTTGAAGCATTATCTCTATGTGAAACATGTCACGACCAGGGTGCACTCCCTAGAAGTACATGGTGTACTTGACCTCTCGAAGGTCTTATACAAGCCCATAGTTATCATTCATTGCATCGACATAGTAAATTTAGCGGAAAATTCAAAACTATTAATAGCACCTCATATGCTAGAAACTTTACTTCATATACATATAAAATATAAGTCATAATACATATATATACTCTAAGCCTCTTTGACATCTTAGACTCAATAAATTTAGAGTACATTAAGAACAAGGCCCTCATGACATAATACAACACTATACATTACTAAATAGACATTACAATAAGTACACATGAGGACATCCATGGACTTAAGGATTCCTTTCCTTGAGCTTTGAAAAACACCTATCAAGCTCCTATATCATAAACCTCCTTTAATTCATTCCATTACCTACGCTTTGTGTAAAAAGTAGAGAATAATGGGATTAGCACAAGAGTGTACTAAGTATGGGGCACATTCAAAAACATGCATTTAAAAGGGACATTTCCTTTGAAATCATACTTCATGCCATTTTGACTAATTCATCATAAAACCTTTATAAATAACATATATATCATTTTTATACAATATAGAAACACAATCAAAGGCCAAACATCGTAGAAAAGCACATACCATCATAGAAGTACAATATCACATAGACATAGTTAAGTCAAGACTTTCATCATATAGTCAACAAAATCAACATCATGCATAAAGACTCATATCATGTATATCTTCATAACAAGTAGACAAATACTACAATGTCATGCAAAGGAACACATACATAGTGACATGCATTAAAACACCTTCCTAGAACTTCCTAAGAAGCTTCTTGTGTAATGTTTGGATGGTTTCATTACTTCCACCTATCCTAAGTAACCTCCCTAAAGTCATTCTATTTTGGGTCCTATTCATTTATTTCCATTGTCCATTTTACTTTAGGGAAACTATATCCTTAACCGACATAGACCATGTGATGCTAAACATGGAATCCGGTTTCATAAAACCCCAAACTGATAAAGGGTGGTCTACCGGCCAAAGTAGAACCCAATGTGACATAGCTTTCTAAGTGGAATCCACTAGCTAGTATCCTATGGTTGCAACATAGTTATGGAACTTGGATCATATTTCCCTATGCCCTTGGTCTATGAGGATTTCCACCTCATGAGATTTATGGTAGACCTACCTTTCCATGTTGGAAAGGGACACAGACTCATATACAAGTTAACTCGGTGCTAAGCTAAGTTCCTTTTATTAAAACTTTTATTTTTTTTTACTTTATAAATCATAGGTTTAGGAGAGTCATACCCTCATACTTAACTCATAGGTCATAGATGTAAGTTCATCAACCTAGATCATGTAAAGAATCCATTCACATGAACATAGCACATGTAAAACATCATCTAATTTAGGGTACACATGAATACACCATTCAAGGCCCCTCTCTTGACTATATATTCATACATGTGTGTGTGTGTATAAATATATGTGAGAAAGCCTTTAACATAACACATTAAGTCACACAAGCTCATACATACATATTTATACATATAGAAACAAAAACTACACTATCTTATCAATGTACACATGTGCAATGCATAGGCAAAGTATCAATACCCTTGACTATACTAGTACACCTATCAAATTATTCTGTTAAGGAATGCATAACATACTTCACATTCATATACTTTACATGTATAGTAGTAGACATTAGTGAATATGAGAACAACCTTTCATGTAGCCACCATGACCTATACTACTTTTAACATGCATGTGAGTGAGAGTGTGTGTACATTGACCAACATTATCACATAATCGCTATCAATCACTCTTTTATGCAGCCGCCCTCTTAGACCACATTATACTTCCAAAAGTATAACATACAACACATAATAGCATAGGAGGAAAGACAATATAAACATTATAACCAAGACTCCTAACTTTAGTTATTTACATTTTCATATAAGGGGTACAAGAGTAGAGTCTATCAACCATTTTAACATATCAATGGCAGCACCAATAAAATACCCTAACATGAATATATGCATGCTCATACAAGAGCAACACAACCTAGATCACTACTAGATAAGAATATAGGCACAATTAAATCATAAGGTGATCATTGAAATCTCTAAATCATATATTAATAAATTTCCCTTCAAGGCCATGGTCAACACATATATAATGAAAATAAAGTAAACGCCTCCACCATAAGTGGACCATATCACACAATGCCATACAAGGCTTCATCAACATTACTATAAAGAAATAGAGAAGTAGAAGAGTAGAGGGAATAAGCTTTCTTACCAATTTTTCACCCTTTGATCATCATTGATTAACACTCCTTATTCATCAATAATTCACATATATGGCATTATATAAACGTAATTTAAACACATAAGAAAACATGTACAAGTCGCTACAAGATTATACTATAACATAATACAACACATCAACATAGTAGGAAAGTAGAATAACATCGATCATTAGCTAATTTCTATTGCATTGATTTAGATCATATTTCATACATATTATGATTCTAAGGCAGTATCTAAACCTACATTCAACCATATTGAAATAGTAATTACATACCCTCAAGATTAAGGCTACAACCATAGGTATTTAGGCTTATCGATTTGCTCGAGTATAGAAGACTTTACGAATACTATAAACTCTCTAAGGATTTAATCATAATTCATATTTTATCAACAATACACTCATTAAGAAGTATCTAATTCAGTAGTAAATCTAAAAGAAGCCATGCTTGATATAACAATAACTCAAAATCCATCACATATTTAGCTTTTTGACTTCATAGCGTAAAGAAATCTAGATCAATTCATTCAATTCTTTATTATATTGTTCATTAAGGATTTATACCTACAAAATTTATCCATTATATCAACCGATAATATTAGCTACAGCAGTTCATGCATAATCAAAACTCTACACAACCGATCTCAGAATTGACTTCAAGTCAACATGTAGAAACATAGGCTATTCATGTTCAAATATATATACATTTAGCATCATGAACTTATAATCATCAATAAAACATAAATTCATGTAAATAACAGCATATACAATCATTTCAACGTAATAGAATCATAATTTAATCAATAACAAATAAAGATCATAAGACCCACGTAAGGCAAAATCATTTTGGTGATCGAGAATGGGTTCATCATGCAATTGGAATTAAAAGAACTTGAAAATAAGTATAATATCATCAATACATTCATATTATGCCTTTGAAACCAGTTTAGCAAAGAACCCATGGATGATTGAAGAAGAAAGTGTTTGATCATATTTTTCTCTTTTGAAATCTCTGAGAATGGCTCTCTTGATGAAAAGGTGATAAAGATCACCATAAATTTTTCTTGTTCAAAACCTAATAAAATTTATGATTCATCCATGGAAAACCCATTTTGAATCTGTTCTTGAGCTTCATCAACAATGGTGGTTTCTAGAGAGAGTATTTTCGAAGGGAAAGGTTTCAATCTTGTGAGAGGATTCTAGAATGGGGTGATCACGTTTTTGATGACTTATATACACCCAAAATAGCTTAAATAACCCCTTAATAATAATTTTAAGATGTGGGGTGAATTTCCCATTCACCCTTTTAATTGGCAGAACGCAGGCTGCACATTACTGTGCACCATCCACAGATGCACCTACGGGGCGTCGTCCTTACAACGGACTTTTCCTAGGGCTCCGTCGTTGGGTAATCAGCCAAATATTGGATTAATAACTTCCCAAGGAAATTTCCCATCTATTATACCTGCTATACAGGCCGTTGGTGGACCAACGATCCGTCGTTGGGTCCGTCAATGGACATCGCAGGCAGTGTCTTAGGCAGCTTTGGGTCCTTCTTCTGGGGCCTCTTGTGGGGCCCTTTAGAAGTCGTACCCAGAAATTTCCAATTTTATTAAACACTTAAAATGTTATAGAACTTCCACATAAATTTCATCCAAAACAAACACCTACAAGACGTCGAAAAAACCTTAGCCCCAACATCAAATACGATGAACGTCTTAGGGGATATCTTTCGAACGCCTTGGACGTTCTTGGTCGTTTGACCTCCAAACTTCATGAAAATTCATATAAAAACATTTAACATAATTTTAATAAACTGTAAGACTTATTAGTCTCATTTCATACAGATTTAGGCATACATAGACTCATGAGGCACATAAGCGACTGTCGTCGAACGTCATGGTCGTCCCTTGACGTTTGACTTCCAAATCACTTCAAAATTTGTAAAATGACTCTAAAACATACAATAAGACATTTATTATCTTATAACATCATTAAACACCCATAAACACATATAACCACATATTCAGAATCTAGGTGACTTAGTCATCGAACGTCTTAGTCGTCCCTTAGCGTTCGACTTCCAATACCTCTAATATTTTAGATACTTCCTATATACTATATTTTAAGAATATTTAGGACATTATAAATTTAGTGAAACATGTTACGCTATATACACCTTATCTCATTTTTGGAGTCTTATAAAACATGTTGATGTGTTCATCAATCAGAAGAGTCTACAAGATGTATTCTCTCAAAAAGATTTGAATATACGACAAAGAATATTGTTAGATATTTTAAAGGATTATGACATGAGTGTCCTCTACCATCATGGGATAACCAATGCTGTAGCACACGCACTAAGACGAATGTCCACGGGTAGCGTGGCTTATGTGGATGATGATAAGAAAGAATTGGTAAATGAGGTTAATAGGTTAGCCCGGTTGGGTGTCCAACTAGAAAATCATAAAATGGTGGTTTCATGGTCCGCCATATCTTTGATTCATCTCTAGTAGTTGATGTGAAGTTGAATCAACATGTTTATCCTATATTAATGGAGTTAAAAGAATCGGTCCTTAACAAGAATAATGAATCTTTTTCCCTATGGGAGATAAGGGTAGTAGGTACCAAGGGAGGTTATGTGTGCTTGCTGTGGATGGTTTAAGGCAGAAAATAATGGAAGAGGCTCATAATTCCCGATACTCCATCCATTCGGGGGAAACCAAGATGTATCATGACTTGCTGATATTTATTTGTTGAATGGAATGAAAAGAGAGGTAGATAAGTTTGTGTAGAGGTTCCAAAATTTAAAACAAGTCAAAGGCGAGAATCTAGGCATGGGTGGTGTAACGAAAGATATTGACATTTCCACTTGGAAGTGGGAAGACGTCAACATCGACTTGTGGTAGGATTGCCTCAAACACGTCGACAACATGACTCCATTTTGGTTCATAGTGCATAGGTTGATTAAGTCATCCCTTTTCCTTCCCGTAAAATTTTCTTACTCGGCGGAGGAGTATGATAAATTGTTTGTTAAAGAGATCGTGTAGTTACATGGGGCCCCCTTGTCGATCATTTCGGATAGAAGTGCCCAATTCGATTCCCACTTTTGGAGATATTTCCAAAGTGGGCTTGGAACTCAAGTTAAGCTTAGCACCGCTTTCCTCCCTCAAACGGAAGGACATGCGGAGCGCACCATAAAAACTATTGAAGACATGTTGAGGTCTTGTGCTATTAATTTCAAGGGGAATTGGGGTAATCACCTTCCTTTGATAGAATTCTCCTACAAAAGTTGTTACCATGCGAGTATTGTTATGAAACCTTTTCATCTACTTTATGGTAGAAGGTTCCGGCCCCCGATTGAGTGGTTTGAAGTGGGTGAGTTTTCTCTCTTTGTTATCGATATATAGAGCCTAACATGATGTATAAGGGTTTAGATATTGTTTTCAGACCAAAAAAAATGTTTATTAGTTATCTTACAAGTTTTAGAGTCAAGAGGTCAAGTAACATCCATGACGTCCGTAAACAAGCTTAATTGAACTAGTTGATGTCGCTGTGTTTGGGGATGGTTTGAGAGGGTAAAATATATTCTAAAACTTATAAAAATACTTGGGTTAGGTATATTGTATTATTGAGGGTCTAAACGTTTGGTAAGGACCCCCCAAAAAGTCCATGAGAAGGGCCCCATCATGGGTAGGCAAGCTGCCAAAGCAGCCTGTATGAGTCAAGATTCAAAGGGTTGTTGTGCGATGCGCACCCCACATGCCCCATACTTCCTCATATTACTTTTTCAAAAATAAAAATTGAAATTTGCCTCGTGACAAGGAGACACTTCCCAGATTTGGTAAAATTATATTTTTGGCATTTTGAAATCACAAAAAGACCATTAAGTGAGGGGTGCTATGTGTAATTTAGGAGGTGAGTATATATTGACTTAGGATATGTTTTAATTCATTTTAACTCACTCCCAACCTAATTCCTATAGGAAACCAAAAAGTTTTCACCTTTTGTACTTTCTCTCTTCCCAATTCCTCCATTGAAGAAGGAACAAAGCTTGAAGAAGAAGGTAAATTTCTATAGGATTTCACTTCAATTTCATGGATTTATCTTCATTAAGGTATGGGTTCTTCACTCTTGGAATTATTTCCACTAAAAGGTCCTCTAAAAGTTTATTTCAAAATACCAAATTCCGTGCAATTTTCCCATTCTAATCGGTTTTCTACTAAGCATCAAATTGATGATAAATTGTGATTTTATATGACTAATTGAGTATAGATTTTTCATTAATTGATGTTAATTGATGCGATTTTATGTTGATCATGTTTCCTTCCTCAATTTCCCCAAATCTTTGATCTTTTTCAAGAATTGATGGAATTGAAGAATCATTTGATTATTAGACTTGTTTTATCTATTCTAATTCACGTATGGAACAACAAGGGTAATGTGTTGTTGGTATTGGATATAATTCTTGATGAATTCATGATGAACCCTAATTCTCCTAACCCTAGGTTTTCAATTGAAGTTAATTGGGATAGTGATGATGTAATTGACCTAGCTCTTTTATTATTTAGTATTGATTGATGTTACTACCCATATTATTGGATGTAATTTGTTGGTTGATGGTAAGACCATGATTATGTCTTTTGAAGGAGATTTGTTAAGTCAACATGATTCGAACCTTTACTTTAATTATGTTGTCTTGTGATTGAGGATGTAGTTCAATTGAAGTATACCTTGTGAATAGCCTATGTAGGTGTTGGTATGATGTTGAATTGAAATGTCATGACTATGTGATTGTGAGATTTTGCTTAATATGAAATGATATAAGGTTGGTGATGACTTGTTTATGTTCCTTATTATGAAATGATGATGATATATGCTAATCTCACGTATGAGTGTTCTCCTTAAAGGATATTCTCATGGAATACAGATTTAGATAAATGACAATGACAATATAAGGGATTACACCCTATGACCTAAGCTAACTGATGATTAATAAAGAAAGACATTTTAAAAAAGACGTAGGGTAGCACAGAGAGAACTTGATAATGAGAGGTATTGGCTTCCCTTAGAGGAAGATTCACCCTATAGTTCCACATGAGGTGTTGACTCCCCTATAATGTACACTCATCAAATGGATTCTCATGAGATGAGGGCTTCAATTCTAGTATGCATGTAGAGATTCCATTTCATATCTCCTTGTTCTTGAACTATGTTGCCATCATAGGAATACTAGCTAGTGGATTTACCAAAATGCTATGTTTATCTTTAGTACTACTTTGGCCGGTAGTTTGCCTTCCATCGGTATAAGGTTATACAACACCGGATTCCACACTTAGCTCTTGTGGTCTATGTCGGTTAAGTCCACTGTTCTCTAAAGTAAAATGAAGTAATGATGTGAACCCTAACTGAGGTGACTTGACAGTTTAGCTTAGTCTAGGTAGGAGTATGGCACTCTACCTAGGCATTGCACTAATTCGATTTGAGGGAAGTCCTATACGGATGTTCTTAGGTTATAATGATCTTTTAAAGTAAATGTTATGCTAATGTTGAATTTAGATGTTGATGATCCTATATGATGTTACTTTCATTGATGAACATACTATTAGTCTATATTTCTAAATATGATTATGACTACTATTGGTGCTATGTTATGTTGAGTTGTGGACTTACTTGTGATCCTTTATTTGGTTTACTTGATTGAGTAAGGTTATAGGGCTTTGCTTGTTCATTTCACTTGTAGGCTAAATGGTGGGTTATGAGTAAGGGTCTTGCTTATATTATTATGTCATGAAGTCTTGTATATGTTGACTTGACTATAACTTGTTGATGTTGGTATTATGTCGTACATGGGTTTTACTTATAGATTATGTGATTATTGGCTTATATTGTTTCTTGATTGTGCATACGGCTTTTCAAAGTAATTTAGCATGGTTCTGAACAAATGTCCTCTTTAGCATGATTTCAATTGTTTATGTGCATATACTCATGCTTAGTAAAAATGTGTACTAACCCATCTCTGATGTTAAATAAAAATGTAGAATCAGGCCATTGAGCATTGTAGAAGGCCATTTTAAGACTACTTGGATTCTTATCTTCCATGTTTCGTAGGTCCTCACATTCTGAGGACAATGCCATTATCTACCTATTGGATGTTGTTTAGTTTTAAAGACACTTTATTCATTCTTTTATATTTTGGTTCTTTAATTGTAATGCCTATATATGGCTATGATTGTTGATGTAAGGGCTATGCCCTAATTGTTATACTCTTTTCTACATGGTTTAATAGGAGACAATGTCATACACTTCTTATGAGAGTATCTTATACTATGTATGTGCAATAAAAATAGAAGACTATGTAATCTTCTTATATGAAGGGTCTATGTATACTCTATTAATATATATATCATGTGTAAGTGATAGATCTAAGTTAACCTCAATCTAGAATAAACAAAAAGTTTTTAATTTTCGCACTTTTAACCCATGATATTTAATGACGATTTCTAGGAAGCTAGTCTTAGTCCTTTTCGAGGACGACGATACTAGATACATCAAGAGGGTACTGCCCGAATGTGACAAACTTGGTATCAGAGCATGAGGTTGAATAACATAGGATTTATGTCTTACTAAACCATGTCTATTGTAGATTCTTATAAATAATTGTGAAGCGTGCTACACTAATGAATGAGGAACTATGTGATGCTTTGGAAATTCTCATCTTCTTTTAATCCTATGTTTTACCTCTAGAGTCTACTTTATGTGTGATTTTACCCAAAACCTTTTATGGTGGTTATAGGTATGAATACCCCGAAGAGAAGACTTAATAAGGGCCGAAGAAGGAGTTGCTAATGCGGGAGCACAAGGAAACCAAGTACCTCAACTTAAACAGGTTGCAATGGGTGATCCAGTTCTGGTTGCTCCTCTTGCCATGAAGGATGGGTACATAAGGGCAGTTTTTCTCCAAATGGCCCAATACATTACGACCCAAGCGCAAGCCATCACCACTCAAGCACAAGATATGACAGCCCAAACTAATCAAGAGGTGGTACCCGAAGGATACCAAAAAGTTAGCACAATGGCCTCCTATTTCAGGGATTTCACTAGGATGAATTCCCCTTCTTTATATGGGTCAAAAGTGGAGGAAGACCCCCAAGAGTATATTGATGAAACTTACAAAATTATCCATGCTATGGGGTTGATCAGTAGTGAGAAAGCCGAGTTACACACTTACCAACTCTAAGATGTGGCCCAAAGTTGGTACGCCCAATGGCGAGACAATAGGCCTTTAAGGGGTGATCTGTTGGCATAGGAGATTTTCAAGAAGGCTTTTCTTGATCGGTTCTTTCATAGAGAGAAGAGGGAAGCCAAAGTGGAATAATTCATCAACTTTCATAAACAAAGTATGAGTGTACTTGACTACTATTTCAAACTCACTAAATTGTCAAGGTATGCAACGTCGTTAGTTTCCGACACTAGGGATGAAAGGAGCCGCTTTGTTACAGGAGTTTCGAATATTTTGAAAGAGGAATGTCGTTCGGCTATGCTAAATGATAATATGAATATTTCTCATCTCATGGTTTGTGCTTTACAAGTGAAAGAGACAAGGGTTAACAGAAATAGTAGAGATGCCAATAGGACAAGGTATTTTGATAGTGGTTCTTCAAAGGGTAGGCTTGACATTCGAGACGATCCTAAGTTCAAGAAGAGGTTCTCCAATAAATTTTTTTCCAAGTTTACTAAGGCTCGTGATGATAAGGTGCCTAAACCTATGTCCCAAAAGGTAAAGGGTGGAAACTCACCTACTAAGAAGCCTATATGTACCAAGTGTGGTAAGGGTCATGTGGGCGAATGCTTAGTGGGAACGGGTAATTGTTTTGGTTGTGGAAAAAGGGGTCACAAGGTGAGAGGTTTCCCTAATTTTAAGGGGCAATACAAGGTGAATGGACAAGCATGTGGTTCAAATGATGACACTCCGAAGAAGAATCACTTATATGCTCTTCACCCTTGGGGTAAACAAGAGACTTCTCCCGATGTGGTGACTGGTATGTTGAAAGTCTTTTCTATTGATGTATATGCTTTCCTTGATCCCGGTGCAAATTTGTCATTTGTTACATCTCTAGTAGCTAAAAAGTTTGATATTTTGCCAGATATCTTAAATGAACCTTTTATAGTTCTACCCCGGTGGGTGAGTCGGTTGTAGCTAAGGGAGTACATAGAAATTGTCCTATAATGTAGCTAAGGGAGTACATACAATTTCATGTTTATCATTTTCACTTCCCCCATTTCCCCAAATCTTTGATCTTGGTCAAGAATTCATGGGAATTGATGAATGATTTGTTTATTATACTTGTTTATCTTTTATAATTCATGTATATATCAATTATCATAATGCATTGTTGGGATTGGATCTAATTCTTGATGAATTCATGATGAACCCTAATTCCCCTAACCCTAGGTTATGAATAGATGTTAATTGGGATACTAATGATGCAATTGACCTAGCTCTTGTATTAATCACTATTGATTGATGTTAATACACCTATTATTTGATGTAATTGGTTGGATGATGGTAAGACCATGATGATGGATTTTGAAGGAGATTTGGTAAGTCTTCATGATCCTAACCTTTAATTAAATTATGATGGCTTATCATTAAGGATTTAGTTTAACAGAAGTATACCTTGTGAATAGCCTATGAAGATGTTGGTATGATTTTGAATTGAAATGTCTTGACTATGTCATTGTGAGATTACGTTTAAGATGAAAGGATATAAGGTTGGTGATTACTTACCTATGTGTTTTATTATCAAATGATGATGATGTTATACTAATATCACATATGAGGGTTGCCATGAAAGGATATTCTCATGCAATACCTATTGAGATAAATGACAATGACTATATAAGGGATTATTCCCTATGACCTAAACTAAGTGATGATTATCAAAGAATGACATTTCAAAGGGACTTAGCTTAGCACCGAGTGAACTTGATAATGAGAGATGTTGGATTTTATTAAAGGAAGATTCACCCTATAGTTCCACATGAGGTGTTGACTCTCCTATTAAGGACACTTACCCAATGGATTCTAATGAAATAAGGGCGCCAATGCTAATAGGAATGTAAAGGGTTCCATTAATATCTCCTAGTTCTTTAAATATGTTTCCACCATTGGCATACTAGCTAGTGGATCCACCTAGATGCTATGTTCATGTTTTTTAATACTTTGGCCGGTAGTCCGCCTTGCAACGGTGTAAGGTTTTATGATAATGGATTCCATAGTTAGATATTGTGGTCCATGTTGGTTAAGGCAAGTGCTGGAAAGTAAAATGTAGTAATGATGTGAACCCTAACTAGGGTGACTTCATAGGTTGGCTTAGTCTAGGTAGGGGTATGGGACTATACCTAGGCATTGCACTAGTTCGCTTTGAGGGAAGTCCTAGAAGGATGTTCTTTTGTTATAATGATCTTATAAAGTAAATGTTATACTTACGTTGACTTTACATGTTCATGATCCTATAAAATATTAGTTTCATTGATCAAATTGCTATTGGTCTATATTGCTAAATATGATGATGACTACTATTGATGATATGTTATGTTGAGTTGGGAATTACTTGTGATACTAAAAGGCATCCCATTTAGTACCTCCAATATACAAGTGGAGTACTAAGTATCTTTAGCCAACCTCAAGAAAGAACTAAACATATTAGGAACATGGCCCTTACATTACAAAAGGAAACTAAAAGTATATTACATGAATTGAAGGAACTCTTACTACAAATGTTCTCGAATATTTGAGAACATACAAAGGGATTGGGAATAGCAATCCAAGTTCTTCTTTCTAGGAAAGGTCCTTTAGTCACCACCACCTACACTTGGTGTAAAAAATATGAGGAAATTTTTTATCACATCCTGAAACCACACCCTAGAAGTTAGGGGCAATCAGGATTTCAACCGGCATATTTTACCTCTCGAAGGTCTTGTACAAGTGCTTATATATCATTCATCGCATAAACATAATGAAAAGTAGTGCGGGATTAAAACTTTTCACAAAACATGTCACATTCTTGAAAACTCTTTCATATAACGCAATAGGAAATACTAAGTCTCAATCTCATCATCTTAAGACACAAGAATACTTGGGACAAGGCCCATACTTCAAAATATAGAAATCTTAGGCGATTACAAGACATCAATGAAAACCTAAAAGACATATGTGCCCTCGAGTAAAATGAGGACATACTTCTACTTCTCTTGAACGATGCTACGGTCCAAGTCTTCACTTCCCCAATGATCCTCACAGACCAACAGCTATAGAGATAGATAAGCTCATGGAGTTAGTACAACCAGATGTACTAAATATGGCATTATGCATAAAAGTCATGAAAATGGACATTTATTGGAAAAATCAACTTTTCTTTAAACTATCATAATTTAATAATAAGAACAACATTTATCAACTTAGAATCAAATAAGGAAACATTTAAACTAAGCATCACATTTTTAAGAATCAGTTTACAGTGAGTAGATTCACTGTTACAGTGAAGTCTCTTCACTGTACAGTGAAATTGGCTTCCTTCAATTAAGACACCTTATAGCATGTAATTATCAAACCCAAAGGTATCCTAAGATTTACTTACGTCACACAAGAGAGACCACCCATACAAACTCCCTAACCATACCTAAATGACCCTAAAGAAGACTTATAATGAGTCACATACACACTTCAAGACATCAAAGCATCAATATATGATTCTCCTACGAGAGGTGACTCCTAAGTCTCACTTGAGTGTGTTGTGAAGAAACCGACCATATAATTTCTTACACACACACTCATGAGACACTTTACACTACCTAAGATATAATCATTTTCACCAAATGTATTAACATATATATACTACTACATTTACTCAGCAAACGAAAAAAAAAAGACTTACTTAAGTAGATTAAGAAGATAGCTTCAATGATTGACCTCTTCAAGACTACCAAAATAATCCTTAAGTATCCCTAAATTCGGATCATGTCCACATAATAAACATCTTTCCTAACTAGATTCATTCTTAAGACTCATCTAGGTATGACACAAAGTGACCAATCCTATGACCCCTTCACACCTTAACTAGACAATCCTTAACTATTCTCAATAGGTACTTATTCCATTTGCATACTTCATAACATAAGTCATTAGTTCATTAGTTCATTAAGATTCATACATCACATAAAGGACATTCAAGAAATGGTCTAGAAAAGACCTAGGGACCCTAACTAACATCTTTAAAGCATATTGTGCAATGTCTAGATAGCATCCCATACCACTACCTAAACTTCATAGAAATTCTCTAATGCTAGTAAGTATCCCACTTGATGAGAATAGGCAATAACCGACATAGATCATGATAGATAGACATGGAATTCGGATTTCTGACCTACTCTGATGAGGGTGTTCTACTTGCCAAGGGTAGAACTAGGACACATCCTATGTAGGCACATGGTTAAGGGATATGAAGTGCTTTTATGCACTTTAGTCTCATTCTCAAGTAGAGGTACATTGTACTCTAGTCTCATTCTCAAGTAGAGCTACTTCCCACAACATAATAACGCGGTTCTAGCCTTTGTTCTCATAGAGTAATTGACATTAAAGGCTCACATGAAGAGGGTTCCTTATCTAGTTCATAACCCAATCACATTCACCTTACCAAAGAGGTCTACCAGTGCTACGTTCCAATGGAGACTAAGATAGCTCATTGTGACTTTCCTAAGGGTTAGTATGATTCCGATCCAGCCAATTAACCTTCAGTCCACCATTTATTTAGATGAAGGATACCATTACGGCTCTCGACATCAACATTCATAACATCACCTTTATTACGTACATGACCTTCTTAACATACACTAAGGTCTCTCATGTCTTTCATTTATACATGACAAGGGTGCATTAAGACTATATAGTCAAGAAATATCATAATATAATATCGTTCATACATATATAAAGTAAGGGACATAAATCTACAAAACAAGATACAACATTATTTTCCCTTATCACATATAGCATATCATTCTTTTAAGCACTTAAGAATAACCCTTATCTTCTTAATGTCATCCTATACATTACCATATAATCATCAATATAATCATCATAACTCCTATAATAAAGTAGGAACAATCATGCATCAACTGTAAGACTACACATATAAGCATGTAGTCACAGTCTAACATGATCACCTACAAAACATCAATAGAACACATATACTTTCACATTGCTTAACATGTAGATAGATATAATCATTCTTCAAAGAATCAACTACACAAATAACCACATAAATTAAAGTAGTGCCAACAAGGCCATGATCATCATATTACATAAAGTAACGAAGACAAGGCCACACCAATTGCAAGTATAGCACATAACACCGGCACCATAAGTTGACCATAACAATCACAAAATAATTGAAGTATATATAACATCAAAATAATGTAAATAGGGAAGCTTACCACCACAACATCGTCATCACCTCAATTTAACGCTAAATCATCAAATTCAACACCATAATGCCCTTACCAATAACAATGATCAATAATTCAATTTAGAAACTATGATAATCAATGAAACTATGTCAATTCAATAGAGATTCATAAATCCAATACAACCTAGATATCAATTGAATACAATTATTACATCATTATATAGCCCAGAGAAATCTACACCAGAATTCAACAACATTAGATCAATATCAAGTAACCCATAGCTTAGTCAAAATCAAGGGTTCATCAAATTAATAGGTTCATAGTTAATTTATTCTAAAATAACCAATAAAATATCAATTAAATCATTATTCAATGTTTATAAATAATAAATTCAAGAACACATAGTAGAATCATGAAATTGGACAATTCCACTTGAAAACTTTAGAAAACATCTAAAGAATTGGGGCACCTTGATGAACATAGTTTCAAGGATCAATGTCCATGCCTTGATGAATCTAGTTATTCACTTAAATGAAGAATCTCCATTCAATTCGTCAGTTTAAGCCCTTCCTTGAGTTTGGATTTCAATGGAGTCCTATAGAAAATTTTAAGGAATTTGGTATTTTGATTTAGAAGATTGAAATCTTTTTAGTGTTTTAGGATTAAAAACACATTAAAAATACCCAAAAGACCCATAATAAAACGCCAATACTCTTATTCTGATGTGGGGTGAAATTACAAGTTCACCCCTCACTTGGCAGTGAACTACACGCAGGAATAGACTCCATCGACGGACACCAACCTACGGGTGGTACCTTGACCTACAGACCGTCCTGTTGGTCCGTGGTCTGGGACAGAGGCTTGTCCTTGGTCCCTCTCTTTTCCAGGCTACGTCCCTATCAATGGAGCACATTGATGGGGCGTCGATAGGCCTACGAGTCATGATGCCTCCGTCATTTGGGCCTGCCTGGGACAGTCTTGACACTACTCTTGGGTCCTTCCTCAAGGACCATTGGTTGGTCCTTGGGGATGTTTTCCCAAAAATTTCCAACCTAAACATAATCTCATACAATTTTATCACCTCTGAAATGAATTTTTGTCCAAAAGAAACAGGTAAAAGTCGATGAAATATGCTTAGACATACAAGGTCATTTCAAGGTAAACCTTCCGAACGTCATGGACGTTTGACCTGCAAACTCAAGGAAACTTGACACACTGCCTATATATACTATAATAACTCAATTAAGGACATTTTAAACTCATTAATAACACATAAACACATAAAACCACATATGAGGAACATAGGTGACTTAGACATCGAACGTCTTAGTCGTCCCTTGACGTTTGACTTCCAACGCATCTAAACAATTAGACACTGACTCAATACAATATAATAGGCCTATTTAGGACCTTACATAATAATTAAAACCATGTTAGGCTCTAATTCACCTAAGTAATTTTCGGGGTCTTACATTCTCCCCCACTTGGACAACATTCGTCCTCAAATGACGCTTGCCACTCTCCGAACGCTTCCAAGAATAGAGACTCAACTAGAAGATAATGACCATACCATATATCACATAATCAAAAAGAAAACATCAATTTCACATAGTCAAGAGATTTACAAAACAACAAGAAACTAGAAGACAATTTTATAACTCATCATGCTACAAAACCCACATGCTTCATTTCAAATCACAAAAACTCATTTTATATTCAATATCAAACTCATATACATCAGCTATAACCACATTAAAACAATTTGAGACCAAAGAATAAATAAATCAAATTTCCAAAATTTTAATAGTAAACTACCAACATTCTTTACGGTGAATTTAGCAACAATTTCAAAAATGCACCTTTTAAGCAATTCACGATATAAACATGATAATATGCAAAGTAACACCATGTAAGCACATCTTACAACACAATCATGGCTTTATAAAATATAAAATGCAAGAAGTTAATGAAATTCAATTTCAACAAAACTCCTAAACGTCATGCTCTACAACATGCTTCTATATCATTCTATCACATCTTCTAACTATACTCCCCACTTATAAGGAACTCATATTAGTAAAATAAAATGCAAGGACTTACCCTCATCGTCATTATCATTCCATCCGGCTTTGAACCTCTTGCTCAGAGTGCATAAAAATGCTTATGTATTGGAGCATCATCCTTTGGAGTATTAGGAGCAACTTGCTTACTCTCTCTTCCTCTATCCACAATGATAGGACAATCTCTCACGTTATTATCATCCTTGCCACAACCATACCAACCACTAGCACCGGCTAGACACTTCCCATAGTGCCTTTTTCCATAAGTGACACATGTAGGCTTTTGATTTTAAGCACAACCTCCTTTCTCAAATTTCACCTTAGCACTCATAGTTTCTTCTTGAGTTTGAGACCTCTTCTTAACCCTAGTTTTTCCTTTTTTACTAGAACCACCCCTTTTTAAGTTTATAGCCATCCTCTTAAGTTTAGACTCTTCAATTTATTTTTCATAAACCATGAGTCTAGATACAGTCATATCATCATGTAGCATTGCCGTACGGTACTTTTCCCTTACTAAGTCAGCTAATCCCGTCACAAAATGACTCATTTCATCCCGTGGATTTTCCACAAAAGAGGGATCATATTTGTATATTTTAGAGAACATCAAAGAGTATTTGTAAACACTCATATTGTCTTGATTAAATTGATAAACCCCTCCACCTTAACTTCCCTCATATCACGGGGAAAATACTTACAAAGAAAAACTTCCTAAAATTGTTCCCACTCAATCGGACCAGACTCCTCCAGCCTATTGCCTTTCCATTGTGTGTACAACAGTTAAGCCACATCCTTCAATTGATAGGAAGCCAACTCTTCTTTCTCCCTAGATGTCACTCCCATAGCATGTACTATCTTGTACACCTCATCCATAAACACTTGGGTATCCTATCCCACCTTAGAGCTAAGAAAGATAGGAGAATTCATCCTCACAAAATCACTCAACCGAGATGTCATAGTTCTCTCCACAACATTCTCCCCAGGCACCATACTTAAATTCACTTGAATAGTCACTGTTCGGGATAAAGCAAGCAAAAACTCCGTACCTACTACTCAATTCCGTGAAGTTATTTGTTGAAATGACTAAGGAAAGATTTTGATGACGATGTAAAGGTGGTAATTTGACTTGATCTCTCTATATTTTGTAGAATTGTTATAGATTTGTATTCATTGGTATGGTCCACTTTTTGTGGCGGTGTTTATCTGCTGAATATGTGATTATCATGCCCTTGTCAGCATTATTATGTAAATTAAAGTAGATTCATGTTAAGAAATATATGAAGGAACAACATGAATATGATTATGTGAAGTAATGTGATCTTGTATAAGATGTAATGGCTTGTATGAACATGTGAATTGAAGTATGGTGTGATATAGGTGTGAATCTTGTATAATGTGAAGATATGAAATGAAGTACTCTAGTAATGCCTATGTGATCATGTATAAATGAATATGTTATGATTCTACCTAAAGTGATGGTATATGATAAGGTTATATATGAAGGTGTTGATGTCGTATCATGTGTAGTAGGTTTAGTGTCCCAACTTGGTACTCTAACGATATTGAATTATGTCTTATGAGGAATGTTGTGTGTTGATTAAGTAGACCAAAGTCCCTCTTCTTGATGCATAAAAGATATGTGAATATGTAATATCTTTACTTTGTAGGCTTAAGCACCCTTGTCTTGTACGTGTATGAATGAATAAAGATTGAAAGTCTAGGATTGGTAGACATATGATGGTTACCTTCTGAGTATGACTAATATAGGACCTTGAACATGTAAAGAAGGTCATGAATGTGAAACCTTGAATATGAAAGAAGGTTATGATATCCTTGAAAATGAAAGGTTTAATGGTATCCTTCTTGTGTGAATGATGGACTTAGGGATAGGTTGGGTCAAACGACATGAAACAATTTTTAAGAAAGTCAGAAGAGTGAGCTATCCTTATAGACCTTGAGTGGAAGCCCTCATGGATGCATTCTTTGTAGGGTATTATGAGCTGGTAGGACTAAGAAAACGTACATTCTCATATACCTTTATGTAAATGAACTTACTCTATGAGAAAAAAGGCCATAGCACCGATGGATATGCTTATGGTATTAGCTACACTTAAGAATCAAATACAATATGATGAATCCCATGATATCCTAGAACTATTTCCCAACATGGGATGAGTCATAGTTCTGCCTTTGGCAAGTAGAACACCTTCCACTGTGTGCGGTCTAATGACACCGGATTCCATATCAAGCTAGTATGTTCTATGTCAATTAATTCCTATTCTCTTCATGTGGGATACATTCTAGTATTTGAGATGTTCTACAACATTTAGGTAGTGGAATGGGACGCTATCTTGGCATGGTACGAGTAGGCTTTGAAGATGCTAAGATGTAGGTTCCCTAGATCTTATCCAAGACCATTATGTGAATTCCTCTAAATGTATGGTTTTCTATAAAAATGT
This sequence comes from Solanum pennellii, assembly GCF_001406875.1. Taxonomy (NCBI): domain Eukaryota; kingdom Viridiplantae; phylum Streptophyta; class Magnoliopsida; order Solanales; family Solanaceae; genus Solanum; species Solanum pennellii. Next base: position 28,374,864 of record NC_028647.1, on the reverse strand, counting down.
ATTTAATGAAAATTTGTCTTCATAATGAAGTATGTTTTATGGAAAGGGTACTTATCTAGGATATCTTTGAAGATTTCTTAGGTAGGCTTGAAGAGGGTGTATGGGCGGTCTCTTCATGTCTTACTTAGGTGAGTCTTATATTAACCTTAGGTAGGCATTCTAAATTAAGTAAAGGTTTATCTAATTTGATATGGATTATGTGATATGTGATGAATTGGAATAAATCCACTTTCGGTAGTCTTGAGGATCATCTAGGTGTGTGTGAAGTGGTTGTATGGGCGACCGCTTCATATCTTACTTAGGTGTTTCTTAGGGTAACCTTTTGTAGGTGGTCTATGTTAATATGGTCATGTTATTGATATTATATTGATTATGTCTTATATGTGATTATCAAACTAATTTATGTTTCTTAAACTCCTTTTGTTTATTTTTATTGAAATGTCATGAAAGCATGTTCTATACTAAATGTCCCTTTTTCATGGTTTTTCCATGACTTCAATGCTTAGTGAATTCAATATGCTAACCCCTTCATTTACCCTTTTGACTAAAGTGTAGGGAATTGGAAGTTTTGATATGGCATTGATGATAAATAGGTTTCTACAAGTTCAAGATAAAATATAGGTGTGTCCTAGAAGATTCAAGGACAAAACCCACATGTTCCTTTATGTCTTAGTCTTTATTTTATGTCTTGTATAGGCTTAGTAAAAAATGTCATACAGTCAAACAATTAGATGGTTTAATGAGACATTGTAAAGGTTAAATGTTTTAAAATCCTCAGCTTGTGTATTAATGAATATATTCTTCGTGGGAAGAAATTTTCAATTCTTACATATTTTGGAGTATATTGTGCAATGAGTAGTACAAGTGGCTTGTGTGAGACTTCTCGGAGCCTCATATTTTGTGTGGCGACATGAAGATGCCATTTCGTCTAGGGTATACCCTCAGGTAGCTACAGTTGCACGCGAGGTTAACTTGTAGAGTCATGATCGAGGATTATGTATAATTTTATGGGTTGTGAGGTTTTCTTGAATATGTTGCTGTTCATACCTAGAAATTTCCCTATTTGTCCAATTGACTAGAATTTTTGAATAAAAGAAATGAAATTAGTCTAAAAATATTTGATAGTGAAAGAATTTCTATTATACCTCTTTGTGACCACCTTGTGAAAGTGTAAACCTAACTTTACACCATTGGCACCATTTGAGGCTTACCTTTTCTTTTGATGAAACCGGAACATATTCGGCACTTTCCTCCCCAACCTTAAACATTATTAAAACCTTGGGTCCATATAATCTTAGACTTCTTTTGAGTCGAAGTGGTCAAAGAAGAGGCAATTGAAGAGAATCCCTCAACAAACCTTCTACAATTACAAACTAAACCAAGAAAACTCTAATATCCTAAGGGTTTAGATGTCTAGAAAATTTCGGGTACATCCGTCTTCATAGAATCTATCTAAATCGTCTTAATTGAAATAATGTTACTGAGAAAAGCTATGGACCTTAGACAAAACCACACTTGCTAAACTTTGCAAAGAGTTGTTGGTCCTTAAGAATCTGGAACACAATCTTCAAATAATAAATGTTCTCATTCTCACTTCTCAAATCGATAAATATATTATCAATGTAAAAAATCTCAAACATGTCAATGTTTAGTTAAAACACTCTATTAGTCAAATCAGTTAATGATACTAGAGCATTAGTCAATCCAAACGACATTACAAAAACTCATAATGACCATACTGAGATCGAAAATCCATCTTTGGAATTTTATTTTCCTTCACCCTCAATTGGGGTTAACCCGATCGAAGATCAATCTTAGAAAAGTCGCTCACTCTTTAAAGTTGGTCAAAAAAGTAATCTATCCTTGGAAGAAAATACTTATTCTAAATGGTAGTATTGTTCAATCGAGAATAGTCAACACACATACGAAAAAAATAATCTTTTTTTCTAACAAACTAAACTGGAGACCCCTATGGAGAGATACTCATTCTGATGAAACCCTTATCTGACAAATCTTACAATTTTTCTTTCAACTCTTTAAATTCTTCTGGAGCCATACAATAAGGAGGACTAGAATTAGGGTGTGTATCAGGGAAAAGGTCAATAAGAAAATCTATTTCCCTATTGCAAGGAAGACCAGGTAAATCATTTCAGAATACTTCTAGATGCTCATTAAAAATGGGGATAGACTTAACATAAGATGTTTCAGAATCTACATCTCTCACCCTAACGAGATGGTAAATCCAACCCCTAGAAATCATCGTCTAGATTTAAGACAAGAGATAAACTAACCCTTAGGCAGAGAATTTCCCCGTTTCCATGCCAGGACAAGCTTATTTATTAGATGAAACATGGCTACAGGAGTTCTAAAATTGATAGAGCATAACATAAGTGAAACAAATCCATACGAAGGATCATCAAAATCTAGCATATCAGCCTCTACCAAGGGAACAAGTGTAACTTTACGGGGTACTTGCTATAGACCCTTTTAGCCATAACAGAATCACCTAGTGGGGTGAAGACATAAAAGGATATAACAAAACATGCGGAAGAACATCAAACCTCATATACACATATGGCATCACAAAATAATTGTCATCACGGAGATCAAGTAAAGCATAAACTTAAAGTTGGAAAATATTCAAATCAACGTTTACCACATCGGGAGATTCAAGTTTGTTTACCTTAGGATCATTGGGACCCGAACCACCAGAAGGAGATTTATTTTCCTATCTTTATTTATTTGTAGACATTGGGTAATACCGTATCTTATGAACATTTTTACTGCAGCTAAAGAAACCATCCATTTTGCGAGGCACTTACCCTCGTGATTCTTTCGATAAAGAACACAAATAGTGTAACGACCCTCAAAATGCAATAGGATTAACTATAGCCTCACATGAGTTTTATGAGTTAATAACTTGTCAAAAAAAAAAAAGAATAACATTTGAATTTAGTTTTACAGAGTTTGCAAGTCAATCGTCGAGGAAATAACAAGCATCCAAAAACTAGTCTTTTATGTGTTGGTGTGTTCTAGTATGTTAATGTTTTTATGTGCTCTTTGGAGTCTAAAATCACTGGAGGTTACTCTATTGTCTAAATAATTGTGTTTATGGACGAATTTTTTTTCTACGACTCCCCAAGGACCACCCTAAAGGTCCTTGAGGAGGACCCAAACATTAGCCAAGAATGTTGTCCGGGCAGTGTGACCAGAACCTAGGGAGAGCCAGTCTGCATGCTCCACGCATGATCAAAAAAGGGGATGCATTGCGGACCTTGTCTACGAACATTCTGCATCAAAATTAAATTTCCATAATTTCCATGGAATACCGCCGCGTAGCTGACTGGTTCCGCTATGATGGTGTCATCAATAAAAGAAAAGTTTGACTTTATTTAAAGTTTCAACTAGTTTAGAAGTTTTCCGGGTAAATTTGGAGTTTAATATAAAAAGTAATTATACCTATTTTTTTGGGTATTTTAAGTTTGTTAATACTCCTAAACCTAGAATTAGGCTTCATTTTTCAAATTAGCCTTCCCCTCTCAAAATAGGTTCTCTCTAGACTACCATGGAAGACCTTGATGAAGCTCAAACTTGAGATGAGTTTTCAAAGAATTTCTTGCTCAATTTTGTGGGTCTTCAATCAATAAGGTATGGTGTCTCTTGATCATTGATCATCTTTTTTTTTCAAGTCCAAAGGTTTTTAAAAAGGGTTTCAAATATCAAACTTCCTAATTTCAAATCTAAACATGGGTTCCTTATCAAAATGATTTCTAAGTCATGATAATGATGAATTAACGTTGAATTATGGGTTGTAAGATGATTTTTGATTGAATTCTTGGAAGAAACCATGATCCTCTTAATTCTCAATTTGTCCGATAGGTGGGTCTTGATGATTATGATTTCATCTTAATGAATTGTATTTGAATTGAATTGTTTTGTTAGATTTTATTGTTATTTATATCTACTGATTATGAATTGTTGAGGATTGATCTATGATGATCATGTGTTTAAGATTTGTTATGTTGACCTAACTTCTACTGTATACTATGTGAATTGATGTTGTATGGATAATCCAGTTATGGTTTATCTGGTTAATTTGTGTATATAATGTTGTGATTCATGGACTTGAAAGAAATATATGTCATGTAAATCATAGATATGATGCATATGTGTATGAAGGTGTTCCATGAAGGTCATTTAGGTAGTCCTCAATGTTAGCATGATGTTTAAGGAGTGTGGATGATGTGAAGTATGATGTGAATGATAATGTTATGGGTATGGTATGTTCTACATGTTGGGTTGTGTGAGAATCTATTTTGGAATAACCCTTACCCATAGGACCCTTATACGAATGTATAATCTTATATATGCTATGAATGACCTACTTGAATGATGATTGTATCAATGTCTATTATGATGAAGGTTGGGTCTGTGATATAAAATCCTTAGATATGTGAAGTGTGCATGAATATGAATGTGTTGTGACCCCTTTTGAAGGGAAGCTCCAATCATGATGATGTTGTTGTTAATCTTCTATTGTTAGGATAATTATGTACACAGATACACCCCATGCATTAATATGAATATTTGTATGTTAATGCTTTCATATGCACCTTTATATGTATATAATGCTTGAAAAGTACATGACTAGAAGATTATGATTATGTCATGTATAAATTTGTTATGTGAAAGCCTTTCTCACATATATACACACACACATAAATAAATAAAGCTAGTGATAATATTGTGAAGGTGAGTCTCTTGAAAGGTTGCCTCAATTGTTCTTTAAACTATATCTATATTGTGAATGTTATGATTATGTGAAAGACTATTGTAACATGATGTTGGTTCTATAATGAAAGGACATTCTCATCTTAGAAACCTTTGAGCTAATTATATAGGAGGTATTAAGACCTTAACGCCTACCATGTGAATTAATAATAAGTAAAGTCTTAACAATGTTTAAAAAGATATTTTGAGCTTAGCACCAAGTGAACATGAAATTTAATTTGAGATGTTCCTTCACAAAGGAAGGAAGGTTCACACTGTGATGTCTCATGAGATGGAAACCTTCTTGTTTAGCATGTCTGGGTTTCTATTACCAATCTCCTTATTCCTTAACTATGGTCCCACATATGATGATGGCTTAGTGGATCAACGTGGATAGCTAGTATGAACGGTTCTACCTTAGGCAAGTAGAATCCTCTATTTTTAGAATAGGAGTAGAACACAGGATTCCATAGTATCTCCTATGGTCTATGTCATTTATGGTGATATCTCCCAAAATGCTTAAGAAATATACTAAGATTAGAATACGAACTCTAGTCATAACTTCTTCAGGATTTTGCTTAATATGAGTGAGGGAATGGGACTTCACACATACATTGAATAAGTGGACTTTAAAGAGGTTAGGATTAGGTTCTTATATGTAATAAGGACTATGGTTTATGTATATTAATATGAATGAATGTTAAGGTCAACTTTACTTGTGTAAAGACATGAATAATGATTATTCATGCGAATTACACTTATGACTTCTTTATAGGTTTGCTTAGTATATGTGGTAGTATGGGACTTTATGTGTACATTGCACGAGTGAACTCATGAATGGGTTGTGAGGGTAGTTTACCTATATATGGGATCTATGTATTATGACAAATATGTAATGAATGAATGAGTTCTTTTATGATGTTAATGAAGTATGAATGGTCTTATGTCTATTGATTAAATGAAGATGTTATGACTTGATGAATGTGATATTCTTAGTCTAGTTTACTCATAGGCACAATTGGTGTGAGTATTATTATGGAATACTACTTGCAAATTGCACTAGTGTGTCTTGGTGTTGTCTTAGGTGAGGTTTCTTATGTAAGGTTTATGTCTTATGATGTACTTATGTCTTTATGAATATATGTGGTTGGATTTATGAATGTTGGATGAGACTTCACTTTCAGATAATCCTAAGGTGGTGATCTGGTATGGGGCATAAGACCTTGTCCATATGTTGCACTTGGGTCAACTAAGATTACTAAGGATTAAGGGCTAAGGTAAAAAAGAAAGTGTGGTATTATATGAATTGGTTACAACCTAAGTGTTGTAATTGGCTTGTGTGTTTATATGAATCATTTTCATCTGTATTGTGATATATGTGATTTATATTATGCCTATTGTGTCAATGTTTTTTTACATTTTCTAAAATGACATGTTGCGTTGTTTTCAAATGAATTGTCCATTATAAAGCCTTACTTTTCGTGGTCATCATACTTCGTGCATTCTTATACTTACACGATTTGTAAGACCCCGAAAATGACTTAGGTGAACTAGAATCTAACATGTTGATCATGATGGTATAAGGTCATAAATAGGCCTATTATATTTTATTGAGGAAGTGTCTAAGAGTTTAGTTCATTGGAAGTCAAACGTCAAGGGACGACTAAGTCGTTCGATGACTAAGTTACCTATTTGTCTCATATGTTGTGTTATATGTTTATGTGTAATTCATGAGGTTATAAGGTCCTTATATGAGTTAATATAATATATATAGGCAGTGTGTCAAGTTTCCTGGAGTTTGGAGACGTCCAATAACGTTCATGATGTTCAAAAGGTTTGCCTTGAAATGACCTTGTGTGTCTAAGAATAATTTGTCTAGTTTTACGTGATCGTTTTGGTCAAAAATTCATGTTAGAGGTTCTAAAATTGTATGAGATCATGTTTGGGTTGGAAACGTCGTGGCAAACATCCCCAAGAACCAACCAAGGGTCCCTGAGGAAGGACCCAAGAGTAGTGTCAGGACTGTCCCAAGCAGCCCCAAACGATGGAGGCATCAACAGCTCGTGGGACTATAGACGCCTCGTCGATGGGTTCCGTTGGGAGGGACTTATCCTGGAGTGGAGAGGGAGCAAGGAAAAGCCTAAGTCCTAGACCACAGACCAAAAGGATTGTCCGTAGGTCAAGGGACGGTGCGTAGGTTGGTGTCCGTCGATGGAGTCTCTTCCTACGTGTAGTTCACTGCCAAGTGAAATTCCAAATAAGAGTATTAGAGGTTTAATTCGGGTCTATTGGGTATTTTAAATGTGTTTATAAGCCCGAAACACTAAGAAGATTTCATTCTTTTAAATCAAAATCCCAAATTCCTTAGAATTCTCTCTAGGACTCAACTGAAGTCTAAACTCAAGGAAGGGCTTAAAGTGACGAATTAAGTGGAGATTCTTCATCAATGTTAAGAATTAGCTTCATCATGGTATGGATATTTATCCTTGAAACTCTCTTCATCAAGGAGCCCCAATTCTCAAGATGTTTTCTAAAGTTTTCAAGATAAATTCTCCAGTTTCATGATTCTACCATGGGTTCTTGCATGAATGATTTCTAAACATTGAATAATGATTTAATTGATAGTGTATTGGTGATGTTCACCTCAATTACCTATGAACCCATGAATTGATGAACCCTAGATTTTGACTATGTTATGAGTTACTTGATATTGATCAAATGTTGTTGAATTCTAGTGTAGATTTGTATGGGTTATTGAATGATGTAATAATTGTATTCAATTGATAACTTGGTTGTAATATATTGATGAATCTCTATTGAATTTACCTAGTTTCATTGATTATCATAGTTTCTACACTGAAATATTTTTCATGGTCATTCGTAAGGGCCTTATGGTGTTGAATTTAATGATTTAGCATTGAATTGAAGTGTTGAGGAAGTTGTGGTGGTAAGCTTCCCTATATCCAATATTTTGATGTTATTTAACTTTAATTATGTAGTGATTGGTATGGTCCACTTATGGTGGCGGTGGTATGTGCTTTACTTTCAATTGACGTGGCCTTGTTGGCGTTAGGTTATGCAATATTTTAATCATGGCTTTGTCGGCACTACTTGAAGTTATTTGGTTATTTGTTTAGTCGATTATGTGAAGTATGATGATATATATCTACATTTTAAGAAATGTGAAAGTATATGTGTTCTAATGATGTTATGTAGGTTATCATGTTACTACGACTATGTGCTTATATGTGTAGTCTTAGAATAGATACATGATTGTTTCTACTTTACTATATGAGTTATGATGGCTATATTTATGATGATATAGTTCTATATAGGTTGACATTAAGAAGATAAGGGTCATTCCTAAGTGCTTAAAAGAGTGATATGCTATATGTGATTACAGAAAAGAATGTTTTGTCTTTTTTGTTTGACTTGTGTCCCTTACTTTATATATGTATAAATGATATGAGATTATGATATGTCTTGACTAGGTAGGCTTAATTCACCCTTGAAATGTATTAATGAAATATATGTGAGACCATAGAGGTTGTTAAGAAGGTCATGTACGTGGTAAAGGTTATGTTTTGAATATTGAAGTCGAGAGTCGTAATGGTATCCTTCATGTAAAGAAATGGTGGATTAAGGTTAATTGGCTTGAATGACATCATATTAATCGTTAGGAAAGTCATAATGAGCTATATTAGTCGTCATTGGAAGGTAGCCCTAGTGGACCTCTTTGTTAGGGTGAATGTGATTGGGTTAAGAACTAGATAAGGAACCCTCTTCAGGTGATCCTTGAATGTCAATTAATCAATAAGAACCAAGGCTAAAATCGAGTGATTATGTCATGGGAAGTAAATCTACTTGAGAATGAGACTAGAGTACAATGTGCCTCTACTAGAGATGAGACTAAAGTGCATAAAAGCCCTTCATATTCCTTAACCATGTGCCCAAATGGGATTTGTCCTAGTTCTACCCTTGGCAAGTAGAACACTCTCATCGGAGTAGGTTATTACTCTGGATTCCATGTCTAGCTATCATGGTCTATGTATGTTATTGCCTATTCTCATCATGTGGGATACTTACTAGCATTCTAGAAGTTCTATGAAGTTTAGGTAGTGGTATGGGACGCTATCTAGACATTGCACAATAGGCTTTGAGATGATAGTTAGAGTACCTAGGTCTTGTCTATTACAATTACTTGAATGTCCTTTATGTGATGTATGAGTCTTAATGAAATAATGAACTAATGACTTATGTTATGAAGTATGTAAATGGAATAAGTACCTATGTAGAGTAATTAAGGGTTGTCTAGTTAAGGTGTGAAGGGGGCATAGGAATGGTCACTTCGTATCTTACCTAGATGAGTCTTAAGAATGACTATAGTTAGGGAAGATGTTAATTATGTGGACATGATCCGAACTTAGGGAGTCTTAAAGATTATTTAGGTAGTCTTGAAGAGGTCAATCATGGATGTTATCTTCTTGATCTACTTAAGTGAGTCTTTTTGATTGCCTTTGATGAGTAAATATCATAGTATCTATATGTTGATACATTTGGTAAGAATGATTCTATCCTAGGTAGTCTAAAGGATCTCTTGAGTGTGTGTGTAAGGGTTTGTATGGGCGGTCGCTTCACAACTCACTCAAGTGAGACTTAGAGTAAACTTTGGTAGGAGAATCTTACATTGATGCATTGATGCATTGATGCCTTGAAGTGTTTATGTGACTCATTATATGTGTTCTTGAGGGTCATTTATGTATGCTTAGGGAATTCGTATGGGTGGTCTCTTTTTATGTGACTTAAGTGAATCTTAGGTTAACTTTTAGTGGGATAATTACATGCTATAAGGTGTCTTAATTGAATCGACTCAGTGTAAAGTGATTTTTAAACTGTGATATTTAGTTTTAATGTTTCCTTATGTGATTCTAAGTTGATAAATGTTGTTCTTCTTATTATATTATGATATTTTAAATAAAAGATGCCTATTTTCAATAAATGTCCGTTTTCATGATTTTTATGCATAATGTCCTACTTAGTATATGTGGTTGTACTAACTCCATGCTTTTATCTATCTCTATAGTCATTGGTAGGTGAAGAGCATTTGGGAAACGAAGACTTGGACCATAGCATCTTTCAAGAGAAGTCGAACTATGTTATGAATTGACTCGAGGGCATATTTGTCTTTTGCGTTTTCATTGAAGTATTGTAATAGACTAAGTATTTCTGTATTTTGAAGTATGGACCGTGTCCCAAGTGTTCTTGTGTCTTAAGATGATGAGATAGAGAATTAGTATTTCCTATTGCTTTATATGAAAGAGTTTTTAAAGACTGTGATATGTTTTGTGAAAAGATTTAATTTCACACGACTTTCCACTGATGAATGATATGTAAGGGCTTGTAGAAGACCTCCTAGAGGTCACGTACGCCGATTGCAATCCGATATTCCCTCTAACTTAAAGGGTGTCGTTTCGGGATGTGACAAGCTTTGTATCAGAGCATAGGTTTGTGAAAGTAGTATTTGGAATTGAAAATTCTAATCAAGTCACGTCTAGTAGAGTCTTGATTATTTGTGTGAGTCGCGACACATGTATGGGCGGGAGGCTATATGACGATAGAGTTTCCCTTCTTTTCTAATCCCATGTTGTGCCGTAGAGTAAAACTATTATGGTTTTCCTTGTGTTTCTAGGAAGATGAATACGAGGAGTACACCGGCTAAGAGAGTTGAGGAGAATGCGGTGCAAGAGGAGATTCCTCCTCAAGTTGAGGAAGTTGAGCAAGTTTCTCAAGGTGAACAAGGTGATCAAGTACCTAATGTGGGAGGAGGTGATGATCCCCCAAAGAATCTTATAAATACCCATCATAACAATTCCAAACAAACAATCCAACAATGTACAATATTAATATATGAAGGCAGCCTATATACAATTCTAGCATGATCAACACTTAAATTAATAGACCAAAACATTTTACAAATGAATACACCACTATCAATCCATAATCACTTCACCCACAATATAGTCAAATTTAGAGATTTGAGAAAGTCAAGCTTCATTGAGATTTTCATCGGAAAACATAAAGATACATCAGTAATATCATATCTTAACATTTGAAAAGAAAGCCTTAAATGAAGAGATATCATGCCTTATTAGAATCAATACAAAGAAACTTGAAGAAGAAATCCTTTAAAATCCATCATCCAAGCTCCAACTTGACCTTGAGCTCTCATAAAGGTTTTTGGAAAAAACTTTGTCGGGGAAGGATTTTGATTTAGGTTCTAGGGTCTAATTAGATTTTAATGAATTAAATACTCTAAAAATATCCAAATACACCTAAAACAACCGTCCTCATAATTTATAAGACTTGCGGTGAATTTCCCAAAACACCCCAAGCTTGGAAGCAAATTGCAGGCAATGCAGGTGCCTATTGAAGCCCACCCAATAATGGACCGTCGTCCCACTAACGCCCCATCAAAGAGGTCCGTCGTTTGGTTATTCAACTCAAAAAATTGCTGGTCTTGGAGGCCCTGCTTTCTCAATCAACACCCAAGGTTGACGTGCCATCGTTCGAGTGACTGGCCTTCCCTTAGGGCCATCATTTGGACACTGCCTTGCAGCTTTGCCCCTTTGAGTTGGGGTCATTTTATAGGGACCCTTGTGGGTCATATATGGAGTCTTATCCAGACTTTAAACCTCTAAATATGATAATCTAGGTCTTAGGAACATCTCTAATCAATTTAAACTCTAATGAACTCGTAAAACATGCATAGGCACACTAGAGCTCGCAAGTACGTCTAAATGCTAGCTATCTAACATCATGGATGTTCTTGGACATTTGACTTACAAACTCAACATACTCACTCAAACAGTACAATTAACAATTTTAAGACCTTATAAACTCATGACACACATATAAGCACATAGGTGACTAGTCGTCAAACGCCTGTGTCGTTCCTTGACATTAGACTTCAAATTTAACTGGATTGACTTCTCATAAACAAATCAATTAACCTATTTAATAACCCTTATATCACTAGTGAACCTCTAGATAATGCTATTTAATTTTATGGTCACTACATTCTCCCCCACTTGAAAACATTCGTCCTCGAATGACACTTAAAAACTTAAAGGGAGAACAACCAAAGCAAACAAGCCACTTTCAAGCATACCAAATTATAAACAAAACACATAGCTAGGAGGAACATCACTCCACATAAAATACATCAAACAATTTCATGCAATTCAAGCAAATAGAACTACATCTATCAAGTCCTTATGCATCATTCTTTACCATTTCTCGTGTTATTGGAGGAACTTCTTTATCCAAGTTACATCATGACCATTTAGATATCATATATCACATCATGAATGTTATTATCAAGGCAAAATTATGCAACATTTTCAATAAGGAATATTTAAGCAATTTTCACATAAAGGCTCCACATGCAACTTCTAAATAACACATTAGGCATGCTAAAAAAATCAATCTCATATAACAATTAAGACATGCTCATCTTTAATCCTCATGAAACAAATAGTCAGCCTACACTAGAGATGCACATGAACATGAGGATATATCACGCATGAAGCTCACTTTCTCATTTAATAAAAATTCAAATAAAACATGCATATCATAGGAGAATATTTCGAAACTCAGTTTTTCACAAAAGACTCCAATATAAACCAAGATGCTATGAACTCTTGGTTTTAGGCTTGAATAAATATATAACGAAAAGATAAGGATATCTCACTCCCCAAAACATTACTATTTACCATACTCCCCCAGTTAAGAGAAACCCAATCGAAGGTTAACATAAGCATACTATGAGTAACTCCCTAATGGAACCCTAAACTTTACTAAAACCATTTCTCCAACAGTTCAACATACTAGACTTCTTGAACAACAACATCAAGTTTATCTCATTAAAACCAATGACTTTCAAAAGTACAACCATCTAGATAAATAACCCCCCTACTAGGACAAGCTCACCTTTTCTCTTTCAAACATCATCTCCTTCCTTACTAAAGTCGGATCTAAACAACATCAAACCATCTCAAATATCAATCCTTCCCGTTTCTAATTTCACTATACATCATTTCTTTCAACCCACCTCAAACACCTCTTATTCAATATGTGTTCTATCAAAAATACTCATTAGGTAACTCAACCATCCTAAGGTCATCAACATAAATTTCAGAATCCCATCTAGAAAATCACACCCAACTTTTTCTCTCCCTCAACCTTCACTCCTCAAAGGACACAATATAAGGACAATCACGTAAAGAACAAGGTAAAGACATCATAACAAAGTTCTTAGGCACGATTTGAAGAATGTAGAAGTGAAATTTTCATAGCACGCAATAGCCTCTTAATTAAAAATATGGCGCGCTTCACATTATGAACAAGACTCTACTAGATGTGGTTTTTGAGACAGTCTAAGACACTCCCTTACCTTGCTCTGATACCAAGTTTGAAACGACCCAAGGGTATACCGTAGAATAAATGGCATCCTCAAGTCGTCACGCGAATATGAGACTCAAGAAGTCTCATACAAATAACTCGTACCATTCATTGCACAACATACTCCAAAATAAGTAAGAATTTAGAACTTTCTTCACACACAAATAATACTTTCATTAATACGCAAGCGGAAGACTTTTAAAACATTTATCATTTCAAATGTCTCATTAAACCATCTAATACTTTGAATGTACAACATTTGGGACTAAGTCCACACAAGATATAAAAAAGACTAAGACATAAAGGAACATGTGGGTCTTGTTCTTGAGTCTTTGAGGACTCACCTATCCTTCCTCTTCAACCCTTAGAAACACATCCATTAGTCCTGGCATATCAAGACTTCAAATTCCCTAAACTTTAGTTTAAACTGGATAAGTAGTTGTTAGCACATTGAATGCACTAAGTATGGAATCCAAGACAAAACCATGAAAAAAGGACTTTAAGAATAGAACATGCTTTCAAGACATTTTGATAAAACCCTTAATATAAAATCATAAGAGATATAATGCCATTCCATAATCACATATAAGACATAAGCCATATAATATAAATAACATGAACGTATGCACATAGACCCCCTACTAAAAGTTCTCCTATGACCTCCCTAAGTAAGATATGAAGTGGTCGCTCATACAAACCCTTAACACACCGCTAGATTATCCTCAAGACTACTTAAAGTGGAGTTATTCGAATTCATCACATATCAGATAATCCATATCAAATAATATAAACCTTTACCTACTTTAAACTCTCTACCTAAGGTTAGTCTAAGACTAACCTAAGAATGACATGAAGAGACCTCCCATACACCTTCTTCAAGCTTACCTAAGCAATCCTCTGAGCCATCCTACATAAGTACCCTTTTCATTAAAACCATTTTGAGAGAAGACAATATATTTATAGGACTTCATTAAATGGTCTAGGAAAATACCAAGGGAACATATATCCTAGCATGTTCAAAGACTACTCGTGTTATGTCTAGATAGCATCCCATGCCACTACATAAACATTGTAGAACTTTTCAAATACTAGGATGTATCCCACATGTTGAGATTAGGCATTAACTGACATAGACCATACTAGCTTTGTATGGAATTTGGTGTCATACGAACTCACACCGTGGAAGGTGTTCTACTTTCCAAAGGTAAAACTAAGACTCATCCCATGTTTGCACATGGTTCTAGGATATCAAGGGCTTCTTTGTACTCCAGTCTTATTCTCACGTAGAGATACTACCACAAGCTATCTATCGGTGCTTTGCCTTAGTTCTCATAGATTAAGTTCATTCACATAAAGTTATATTAGTTCTCATAGTTTAAGTTCATTCACATAGAGGTATATTAGAAGGTACCTTTTCTTAGTCGTACCAACTCATAATACCCTACAAAGAATGGGTCCACAAAGGCTGCCACTCAACGTCTATAAGGATAGATCATTCTTATGTCTTTCTTAAAGATGGTTTGATGTCATTCCAGTCAACCTATTCACTCAAGAAGGATATCATTACGACTTTCATCTTGAAGGATAGCATAACCTTCTTTTAGTATTCAAGGTTTCACATTCATGACCTTCTTTACATGTTCAAGGGCCTATATCATTCACACTTATAAGGGCCCCATCTTAGGTGTACCAATCCTAGACATTCATTCATCATTCAGTCATACACATACAAGAAAAGGGTGCTTAAGCCTAGCAAGTCAAGAGATCACATATTAACATAATTTTTATGCATTATCAAGATAGCTTAGGTCTACCTAATCAAGACACAACATTCCTCATATCATATATTTAATATCATTCAAGTACCAAGTAGGGAAACTAAGTCTACCACACAAGATACCACATCTACACCTTCATAAAAAAACATTATCATATGCCATAACATTAAGAAAAATTATAACATAATTATTCATACATGAGCACATAAGCATTACTATAGTACTTCACTACATATCTTCACATTCTACAAGATTCACACTTATATAACCTCATACTTCAATTCACATGTTCATACAAGCCATAACATATTATACAAGATCACATTACTTCACATAATCATCTTCATGTTGTACCTTCATATACGCCTTAAAATGAAACTACTATAATTTACATAATAATGTCGACAAGGCCATGATCATCACATACTCAACACATAAACAATGCTACCATAAGTGGGATATTACAACAATATATTACAATTCTATAACAATTCTACTCAATATAGAGAGATCAAGTCAACTCAACGCGTTTCCATCATCATCATCAACATTCCTTATCCATTTCAATCAATCACTTCACCAAGGCTCTTACCAAAATCCATCAACATAATTCCAAACCACAATCCAACAATATACAATATGAATATCATAAATTGAAAGCATCCTATATAAAGTTATAGCATGACCAATCCATAAATCAATATCCCAAAGCGATCTATTCATGAATTCACTACTATCAAGCAATAATCAAATCACCCACATTATAGTCAAATTTAGATATTTCAGACGGTCAAGGGTTCATGATGATTTTCATTGGAAAACAATAATTATACATCAATTACATCATATCTTAACATTTCAAAATGTTTCATGGAAGAACTCATGACTTAGAGTAGAAATCAGACTTTTTCATATATTTGAAGATTTTTTAAATCACTTTGAAATTGACTCTAAGGTGATATAAATCCTTAGATGAAGAACTCTCATACCTTATTAGAAGCAATAAAAAGAAACATGAAGAAGAACTCCAGTGAAATCCACCATCCAAGGTCCAACATGAGTTGAGATCTAATGGAGGTTTTTGGTGAAAATTTTGGAGGGAAGGGTTTTGATTTAGTTGCTAGCGTCAAAATTAGAGTTTAATGACTTAAATACTCTTAAAATACCCAAATACACCTAGAACAACCGTCCTCCTTATGTATAAGACTTGGGGTGAATTTTGCAAATCACAATAAGTTTGGCAGAATATTGTAGGCAGTGCAGGTGCCCATCGACACCAACCCAATGAAGGACCGTCGTCTGAGTGATGCCCCATCAAAGGGGTCCGTTGTTTGGATCTGTAACTCAAAAACGATCACATCCCAAAACTACACCATAAAAGTTAGCGGCAATCCCGTATTGCAACTGGCGTACTTGGCCTCTCAAAGGTCTTGCACATGCCCTTTATCATTCATCACATATGCATAATAAAAACTAGTGCTGAATTAAAACTTTTCACTGAATAACATATAATCGTCTTTAAAAACTCTTTCATATAAAGTCATACGAAATACTAAGTATGAATATAATCAAACTTAAGACAAGAGAATGCTTGGGACACAACCCATACACAATACTAATATAGAAATACTTAGTCTATTACAATATTTCAATAAGAAGCATAAAAGATATATATTCCCTCTAGTCAAATGAGGACATACTTCGACTTCTCTTGAAAGATGCTACGGTCCAAGTCTTACTTCCCAAATTCTCCTCACCTACCAACAATTATCGAGATAGATAAAAGCATGGATTAGTACAACCACATGTACTAAGTATGGCATAATGCATGAAAATCATTCAAATGAACATTTATTAGAAATATGCATCTTTTCATTTAAAAATCATTTTATTTTCATAAGAACAAAATTTCACAACTTAGGAACACATAAAATAACAATTAAGCAATTAATCACAATTTTTAGCCAACTTAACAGTGGGCTCATCTCGCTGTTCAGTAAAGGAATTCACTGTTACATTGAAGTTGTCAACTTCTTCCTTAGACACTTCATATCATGTAATCATCCCACTAAAATCTATCCTAAGACTCACTTAAGCAACACAAAGAGAGGACGCCCATACAACCACCCTAAGCATACCAAAATGATTCTCAAGAATACTTATAATAATACACATACATACTTTACAAGACATCAAACTCATCAACATATATATACTATGACATTCTCTTACCAAAGGCTATCAAAAGACTTACTTAAGTAAATCAAGAATATAATGTCCATGATTGACCTTTTCAAGACTACCTAAATAATCCTTAAGACTACCTAAGTTTAGATCATGTCCACATAATCAACATCTTCCCTAACTAAAGTCATTCTTAGGACTCATCTAGGTAATATACGAAGTGAACATTCATATGCCCCCTTCACACCTTAACTAGAAAGCTCTTAACTACTTTAGATAAGTACTTATTCAATTAACATACTTTCTTAACTTAACTCATTATATTCATTACATATAAAGGACAAAAAAGTAATGGTCTTGGAGAAGACCTAGGAGCTCCAACTAACACCTTCAAGCCTATTATGCAATGTCTAGATAGCGTCTCATACCACCACTTAAACTTCATAGAACTTCTCAAAAGCTAATAGGTGCTCCATATGAGGAGAATAAGCCATAATCGACATAGACCATAACATAAAAGCATGGAATCCAAAGTTCTAACCTACTCCAATGAGGGTATTCTACTTGCCAATGGTAGAACTTAGACAGATCCCATGTTGGCACATGGTTAAGGAATATGAAGGGCGTGCTTTGTAATCTAGTCTCATTCTTTAACTAGAACTACTTCCCTAACCATACTCACTCGCTGCTAGCCTTCGTTCTCATAGAGTAAGTTACACTTAAGGTTCATATAAAAGGGTTCCATATCAACTTCATAACCCAATCATATTTACCCTACCACAGAAAGTTCCACAAGGGCTACCTCCCAATGGGGACAAGAAGCTCATAATGACTTTCAATAAGAAACCAAAAAGACATCTATTCCCTCGAATAAATTGAGGACACACTTCGACTCCACTTGAACGATGCAACAGTCTAAGTATTCCTTCCCAAATGCTCTTCACCTACCAACAACTATAGAGATAGATAAAAGCATGAATTGGTACAACCACATGTACTAAGTATAGCATAATGCATGAAATGCATGAAAATGGACATTTATTAGAAATATGCATCTTTTCATTTAAAAATCATATTATAATAAATTAAAAATGACATTTAACAACTTAGGAACACGTAAGATAACAATTAAGAAATTAATCACATTTTTTAGCCAACTTAACAGTGAGCTCAACTCACTGTACAGAGAAGGATTTCACTGTTACAATTACGTTGTCTACTTCTTCCTAACACACTTCATATCATGTAATAATCCCATTAAAAGCTATCTTAAGACTCACTTAGGTAACATAAAGAGATACTTCCCATACAACCTCCCTAATCATACCTAAATGATCCTAAAGAATACTTATAATAGGGCATATACGCACTTTACAAGACATCAAACACATCAACATATGGATACTATGAAAATCTTTTACCAAAGGCTATGAAAGACTTACTTAAGTAAATCAAGAAGATGACGTTCATGATTGACATCTTCAAGACTACCTAATAATCCTTAAGACAACCTAAGTTTAGATCATGTCCACATAATCAACATCTTCCCTAACTATAGTCAATCTTAAGACTCATCTAGGTAAGATACGAAGTGACCATTCCTATGCCCCCTTCACACCTTAACTAGATAACTCTTAACTACTATAGATAAGTAATTATTAAATTAACGTAATTTCTTAACTCAAGTCATTATATTCATTAGGTAATTTAGAAGACAATCAACACATAAAGGACAATGAAGTAATGGTCTTGGACAAGACCTAAGAATTCCAACTAACACCTTCAAATCATATTGTGCAATGTCTAGATAGCGTCCCTCACCACCACCTAAACTTCATAGAACTTCTCAAATGCTAATAAGTTTTCCATATGGTGAGAATAGGTAATAACCGACACACACCATGAGAGAAAACCATGGAACTAAAAGATCTAACCTACTCCAATGAGGGTGTTCTACTTGCCAACGGTAGACTTAGACACATTCCATGTAGGCACATGGTTAAGGAATATGAAGGGCATGCTTTGTAATCTAGTCTCATTCTTTAACTAGAACTACTTCCCTTACCATACTCACTAGGTGCTAGCCTTAGTTCTCATAGATTAATTTACACTTAAGGTTCATATAAAAGGGTTCCATATCAAGTTCATAACCCAATCACATTACTCTACAAAAGAAAAGTCCACTACGGCTACCTCCGAATGGCGAAGAAGCTCATGATGACTTACCTAAGGAACAATATGATCCCATTCCATCCAATTAACCTTAAGTATATCATTCCTTTACTTTGAAGGATACCATTACGACTAACGACTTCAACATTCATAACCTTACGACTAGTTTAAAGATTTCACATAAAAGAGACCCTCTTATCTTCATTTAAGGTTACATGTCATTCATACATTCAAGACTAAGATAATTTATCATCCTAAGTTCAGAAATCACATATTCACTTTCATACATACATCAAGCAAGGGACACAAGTCAACTAAGAAAAGACACCATATACTTCATTTTAACTCATAACACATGTCATTCTAGAAGAACATAGAAATAACCCATATAATCATAAATTAATCCTATATACTATCACATCAACATAATATGACCATCATAGATTTATATTGTCAAATAGGAATAATGTACATCAACGCTAAGACTATACACACAAAGCCATGATTTCCTAAATAACATCAACAAAAGAACACATGTACTTTCACCTTACTTATAATGCAGCTAGATGGTATCATACTTCACATAATAAATCACAAAAATAGCCACATTACTTCAAGTAGTTTGGTGACAAGGCCATGATCATAATATTACATAAAATAACGTCGACAAGGCCACATCAATTGCAAGTAAAGCATATAAACCGCCACCATAACTGGACCATACCAATCACAACTTAATTGAAGTATAATAATAATGAAAATAAAGGAAATAGGGCATTTTAACACCACATAATCCTCAACACCTCAATCCAATGCCAAATCACCACATTTGATATCACAAGGCCCTTACCCATGGCCATAACAAACAATTAAACATAATTATAAGAATATTCATGAAACTAGGTCAAATAACTACATATTCATCAATCTAATGCAACCTAGATATAAATTTACTATAATTATTACATTAATCAATAGCCTACATAAAACTACATTAGAATTCATCAAGATTAGATTAACATCATGTAACCCATAAATTAGTCAAAAACTAGGGTTCAACCAATTCATGGTTTCATGGGTTATTTTATGTTAAAATCATCAATACAATTTCAATTCGATCATTATTCAATGTTAGAAACCATTTATGCAAGAACCCATGTAATAGATCACAAAATTTGACAATTCAACTTGAAAACTTTAGAGAACTTCTTGAGAGTTGGGATCCTTGATGAAGAGAGTTTCAAGGATAAAAATACATACCTTGATGAATCTAATTCTTCAATTTGATGAAGAATCTTCACTAATTTCTTCAATTAAAGCCCTTCCTTGATTTTTGACTCCAATGGAGTTCTAGGGAATTTGTAAGGGATTTGAGGTTTTTATTTGGAAGAATGAAATATTCTAAATGTTAAAGATTTATATACATGTTTAAAATAACAAAAAGACCCCTTAGTAACCTCCAAACATCTTATTTTGAAGTTCGGTGAAATTACAAGTTCACCCTCACTTGTAAGTCAACCTGCGCAAAACACGGACCCCATCGACGGTTGGCAGTCGAAGGACCATTTTCCCACAAACGGACCGTCCTGTCATTGGTTTCTGAGACTCAACATGGTTCTCTTCTATCCCAAGTCTAAGAATCAACCAAAGGCAACCATCGACGGGACGTCAACTGGCCCACGAGCCGTTGATAGGGGCTGCCTTGGACAGTCTTGGCACCAACTTTTGGATCCTTTCTCAAGGACCCTTGGATGGTCCTTGGGGATGTTTTCCCAGAGGTTTCAAACCCAAACATGCTCGTATATTAGTTTAGCACCTCGCACATGGAGTTTACCCAAAATGAACATGTAAAACTCGACAAAACATGCCTAGATACACAAGGTCATTTCAAGGCAACACTTTGAACGTCATGGACATTTGACCTCCAATCTTCACGAAATTTGACACACTGCCTATATATGCTATAAAAACTCATTTATGGACCTTATAACCTCATTAATCACATACAAACACATAAAACCACATATGAGGCGCATTGGTGACTTAGTCGTTGAACGTCTTAGTCGTCTCTTGACGTTTCACTTCCAAATCACCTAAGCTCTTACACACTGCCTTAATACAATATTATAGATCAATATAAGACCTTAGAACATAATTAAAACCAACTTAACAGTGAGCTCAACTCATTGTTAGAGTGAAGGTTTTAGACACTTCATATCATGTAATATTCACACTAAAAGCTATCGTAAGACTCACTTACGCAACACAAAGAGAGGCGCCTATACAACCTCTCTAATCACACATAAATGATCCTAAAAAATAATTATAATAAGACACATACAGAATTTAAAATAAAACACATCAACCTTTAGATGTTATGACATTCTCTTACCAAAGGCTATAAAAATACTTATTTAAGTAAATCAAGAAGATAACGTCCATGATTGACCTCTTCAAGGCTACCTAAATAATTCTTAAGACTAACTAAGTTTATATCATGCCCACATAATCAACATCTTCCCTAACTAGAGTAATTCCTAAGACTCATCTAGGTAAGATACAAAGTGACCATTCCTATGACCATTCACACATTAACAAGATAACCCTTAACTACTCTGGATAAGTACTTATTCAATAAACGTACTTTCTCAACTTAAGTCGTTACATTCATTGTTTCATTTTGATGACATTAAACAAATAAAGGATATTCAAGAAATGGTCTTGGACAAGACATAGGGACTCCAACTAACACCTTCAATGCCTATTATGCAATGTCTAGATAGCGTCCCATACCATAACCTAAACATCATAGAACATCTCAAATGCTAATAGGTATTCCATATAATATGAATAGGCAATAACTGATATATACCATGACAGAAAAGCATGGAATCCGAAGTTCTGACCTTCTCCGATGGGGGTTTTCTACTTTCCAATGGTAGAACATAGACAAATCCCATTTAGGCACATGGTTAAGGAATATGTAGGGCATGCTTTGTATTCTAGTATCATTCTTTAACTAGAACTATTTCCCTTACCATACTGATTCAGTTCTAGCCTTCGTTCTCATAGAGTAATTTACACATAAGGTTCATATAAAAGGGTTCCATATCAAGTTCATAACCCAATCACATTTACCCTACCAAAGAAAGGTCCACTGTGGCTACCTCTAAATGGTGACAAGAAGCTCATGATGACTTACCTAAGGAATAATATGATGTTATTCCATCTAATTAACCTTAAGTATATTATTCCTTTACTTTGAAGGATACGATTACGGCTAACAACTTCAACATTCATAACCTTACCACTAGGTTAAAGGTTTCACATAAGAGACCCTCTTATCTTCATTTTTGGTCACATATCATTCATACATTTGAGACTAAGAGACTTTATAATCCTAAGTCAAGACATCACATATTGACCTTTAATATATACATAAAGAAAGGGACACTACTCAACCAAGACAAGAGAGTATATACTTCACTTTAACTTATAACACATGTAGAAGCACATAGAAATACCCCTTATCATCTTCAAGTAATCCTATATACTATCACATCAACATAAATATGACCATTATAGATTTATATAGTTAAATAGGAATACCATAAATCAACCCTAAGACTATACACACAAAGCCATAGTCATAGTCTAACATGATTTCCTAAATAATATCAATAGAACAACATATATACTTTCATCTTACTTATAACATAGCTAAATGGTATCATACTTAACATAATCAATTACAAAAATAGCCACATTACTTCAAGTAGATTGGCGACAAGGCCATGATCATAATATTACATAAAATAACGTCGACAAGGCCACATCAATTGCAAGTAAAGCATATAAACCGCCACTATAACTGGACCATACCAATCACAACATAATTGAAGTATAATAATCATAAATATAAAGGAAATAGAGCATTTTAACACCACATAATCCTCAACACCTCAATCCAATGCCAAATCACCACATTTGATATCACATGGCCCTTACCCATGGCCATAACAAACAATTAAACATAATTATAAGAATATTCATGAAACTAGGTCAAATTACTACATATAAATCAACCTTATGCAACCTATATAGCAATTTACTATAATTATTACATGAATAAATAGCCTACATAAAACTACATTAGAATTCATCAACATTAGATTAATATCAAGTAACAAATAACTTAGTCAAAACTAGGGTTCATCCAGTTCATGGGTTCATGGGATATTTTAGGTTTAAATCATCAATACAATAATAATTTGATCATTATTCAATTTTTAGAAACCATTTATGCAAGAACCCATGGAATAGATCATAAAATTTGACAATTCAAGTTGAATACATTAGAAAACTTCTTGAGAGTTGGGCTCCTTGATGAAGAGAGTTTCAAGGATCAAAATCCATACCTTGATGAAGCTAATGTTTGATTAAGAATCTCCACTAAGTTCTTCAAACCATTCCCTTCCTTGAGTTTTGACTCCAATGGCGTTCTAGGGAATTTCTAAGGGATTTGGGGTTTTGATTTGGAGGAATAAAATATTTTAAGTGTTAAATACTTATATACATGTTTAAAATAACTAAAATACCCCTTAGGAACCTCCAATCCTGTTATTTTAAAGTGGGGTGAAATTGCAAGTTCACCCCTCACTTGGCAGAGAACTTGCGCAGGACACAGACTCTATCGACGGTTGGCAGCCGACGGACCGTTTGTCCACAAACGAATCATCCTGTCCTTCCATCATTGGGTTCAGAGACTCCACATGGTTCTTTTATCTACCAAGACTAAGTCTCCACCAATGGACCCATCGACGGGGCGTCTACTGGCCAATGAGACGTCGATTGCCTCAGTCCTTTTGGGCTGCCTTTGGCAGTCTTGGCACCAACTTTTGGGTGCTTCCTAAAGGACCCTTCCATTGCCTTTGTGGATGTTTTCCCGGACGTTTCAAACCAAAACATGATCGTATATGATTTTATCACCTCTCAAAATAATTTCACCCTAAAAGAACGCGTAGAACTCGATGAAAACTGCCTAGATACACAAGGTCATTTCAAGGCAACACTTTCGAACACCATGGACGTTCTTGGACGTTTGACCTCCAAACTTTACGAGACTTGACCCACTGCCTATATATGCTATTAAAAATAATTTAAGGGAAATATAACGTCATTAATCACAAATAAACACATATAACCACATATGAGGAACATAGGTGATTTAGTCGTCGAACGTCATAATCGTCCCTTAACGTTTCACTTCCAAATCACCTAAACTCTACCACATTGACTTAATACAATATTATATATTAATATAGTACCTTAGACCATCATGAAAACCATGTTAGGATATAGTTCACCTAATTCAATTTAGACTTCTTTCAAAAATCTTCAGGTCTTGGATACCCTGCAGTCCCAATCGATGGGACGTCGTTTTATGGACTGGCCGTCCCTTGGGGTCGTTGTTTGGACACTACCTAGCAGTTTTGCCCCATTGAGTTGTGGTCCTCCTCTAGGTCCCCTTGTGGGTCCTATATGGAGTATTTACCGGTTTTAAACCCCCTATACATGATTAGATAGGTCTTTGGAACATCTCCAATAAATTTGAACTAACACAAACACGTAAAATATGCAAAGGCACACTAGAACACGCAGGAACGTCCAAAGGGTAAATTTCGAACGTCACGGACATTCTTGGACTTTTGACTTCTAAAATCTTCAAAAGTCAACGTACTGACTTCAAACACTATACATAACCATTTTAATATCTTATAAACTCATGACACACACATAAGCACATAGTTGACTAGTGTCGAACGTCTTGGTCGTTGCTTGACGTTAGACTTTATAGGATTGACTTCAAAACTCATAGAAACATTAATTAAGCTATTTAACTGCTCTTATATAACTAGTGAATCTCTATATAAGCCTAGTTCATTTAAGGTTGATATAAAAATGATCATTACAAGACTCACTTCGACAATCCACTAGCCACAATGAGGTGCTAAGAGTTCAAACATGACTTATGCAACTCAAATTTGACTCATTAGACTTGCACAAACATATTGATCTATCAAGAGCACTATTTAATTCATACGTATTGATCTATACCAATAATAAAATGTGGAAGAGAACGTCACCAACATTCAACAATAATAATTCCCCTTCAAGCAATACAAGGAGATAATTCATACCTACAAGAAATTATAGAATCAATAAATAACTAATATTGTAACACTGAATAAAATAAAAAAATAAAATAAATACATCCAAGAGGATAGGTATCAAGATGGTGGGATCGATGCAATTTTTGACAACGCTAAATTACACTTCATCCAATTCTATGTGTAGGCAGTCACTAACAAATTTGAACTTAACTAAGAGTCGTGGTCTAGCCCATAGGGAGTGATACATTAGAAAATTTTACTAAGAAGTAAAATTGTGTCCTAATTTTTAGTAGAAGTATAGGTTTGACAACATTTAAGTAAATCACAAAGTTATGATGATAAGTACCAAAAAGGGGGGATTTGGGTAACCAAAAATTTAAGATAGATAAAATGGGAAGTAAACAAGTAAATATTTGTCTTTAGGAGTGTGATAAGTTTAATGTTAAATTTGTGTAATGGGTGACAGTTATTTACTCAAAGATATTGAATCTCAACAAGTAGGCTAGTTTTTTATTCCAATAGTGATTTCTCAATCAACTATTACATTTCAAGCAAGTTCTTTCGAACAATTACAAGAAACAATATAATAAAACCAATTACTTAATTAATCCATTTTTTAAAGTTAGATTTTTTAGAATGCAACCAAACCCACTTTCACAAGCTATATGCTTAAAATGAAGTACATGCAACTATAAACTAATAATTCGAGTCAAATAAATATTTGTCAATCAAGTATAGAGTTCTAAGCTAGAATTTCATTTGCAACTACAGTTCCTTCATTAAAACATGAACATTCAATTAAACCGACTTCAAAAAAACAAGAAAATTAGTAACTAACAGTATTCACTACAATAAATATGATATATAGCTATGACATCAAATTCGTTACTACTTATTCACTTTTAGTGACAAAAATTACTTTTCGTGCTTAAATATATGAGGCACATAGTTTTAATGAACTAAGAATTCATAACAAATTTTTGTCCACTAAAGTTCCCCACCAAAAAATTATTTGGCGTCATTTTGTTAAGTAGTGTTAGTCACAAATTTAAAGTTATAGGTGACACATTATTTCATAACTACGCTTATGGAATTCATCACAAACTATGACATCAAATTAGTCACTAATTATTCACTTTTAGTGACAAAATTTACTTTTGGTGCTTAATATATGAGACACATACTTTTAGTGACGAAACACAAAAAATTCATAGCGAAGTTTTGTTCACTAATGTTTCCCACCAAAAAAATTAGTTGGTGTCATTTGTTAAGTAGTATTAGTCACAAATTTAAAGTTATCAGTGACACATTATTTCTTCACCAATAATGTATCTAATTCATGAAAAAATATTTTTTTTTCTTATAATTTATTAAATTTTGGACAAAAAAATCATCTTAAAAAATATGTTGTTACAATATCGACAAATTACAGTTCCTAGTTAAATATTATCAATTTTAGCTATGAAAATTTATATTTAATTATGACATTTATCTCATCGCAGATAATATAAATAATTGGTGACAAATATTTTGTGGTCTCTAATCAAAATATGATTTAGTCACAACAAAAAATAATCATAAAATATGTAAGGTTATAAATAGTAACGACTTAAAATTTATAGTGAATAATTAAAATATTTTCTACGAAAAAATTCATAGGTATATATAGTCTTTTTGTTTCAATTGTTCATAATTACAAGTGACAACTTACAAAAATAATAACAAAAATGTTTCGTAAGAAGTAGACTGAGACATTCGTTAACTGGCAAGTGAAAATATTAAAATCAATTAACTCGATCAATTTTGTAAAAAGGAAAAACTACATTACATTTATTTTCTTAAATTACGCAATTATAAAATTCATCACTTGAAAAATACAACAATGTTATAAGTATTGTGATTGGGCACGGTTCTACCACTATATCACTAATATTTATTGGTGTAGCACTTTTTGTTTTTTTTATTTGATACACTTCCATTGCTTAGCACGATAAAAAAATGATTTGTCAAATCTTAGTGCTAATTTTTGCGCATGTCTATTGATTTGTGAGTGGTGAACTACATAGATTAAGTCGATATATTTGCTTATGTCTATAGATATGTATATAGTTAATAGTAATTAATGTACGTAGAGTAACTATACAGAGATAACATCAACTTACAGACTTATACTTTGCAAAAGAGCAATATATTTCATGAATTTCTATTAAATTTTCCCATCAGTGTGAAAATTGAAATAAACTAAAAAACGAAAGAACAAATAAAAGAAATGAACTAATGAGAATCCAAATATATTATGATGAAGTACTATAGTTATTTGTATCGACGTTCAACTTAAACCGATTTTTCATTTTTTTAATAAAATCAAATGTTTAATTTTAACTAAATTTATTATTGTACTGAATAATTTTTAAAATTTACAGAAATAAATAAAAAAATCGACAAAATCGTACTGAATATATTGAAAGATAAGTAAAAAGTAAACATTTAATTAAAATGTAATTTAAATTTGAACGAATTGTGGGTGGTACATTTCATTCATTTGTGTAGTATAATAATCATATAATATATTGTTTCTATAAAAGTTAAGTTTGAAAGAAGTGAATGAATTATAAAATAAAACAAAATGAACGATAAGAGAGAGTTGGTTTGATGGTAAACACTGTCCACTTACAACCTTAAGGTTGTGAGTTCGATTCCGCAAGGCATCATAATGTGCGAGCTCCTGCCCAGGATTGAAAAAAATGGAGATAGTAGACATACAATATACATTATATATAAACCATTTTTATAATTATAAATTTTATCATTTGTCCACCGAGGGGGTTGTTGACAAATATCCATCTGTGTGCGACACGCTCGACTTCCACAAATTTGAGCAGTTCACAATGACCTGAGTCCTTACGTTCCTACATGGGTCTGAGTGTTTTATGTCGGTAACTCCCGAAAAGGCAGAAGAAGGATGATCATCACCACCGCAAGAGTTTTTTCACTTAAATTGAAAGAAAGTCTAGTGAAGGAAAACAAGTATTAATGAGTTGCTAGCTTTCACGGTCCAAGTAACCCACACCTTGACCACTATGCTCAAGACCAAGTCATTAGACAACTTTGAGGGGTGGCCATTAGTGTCTGAGGTGTCACCTCCAAGGACAGAGGGAGGGTCCTAATTGATAAGAGGGACATTCATGTCATTGCTTGTTACTGGTAAAGTTTTATTAGCAACATCTTTATGTCGTTCCAGAGTGAATCCGTACTTTAGCACCAAAAGTTCGTACTTATAGGGTCCATTGTTTATTAAGAGAGGCTTAAATTGGGTTCAATTATTGTACAGGAGAAGGAGATAAGGTCTAAAAAGAGTCAGACCTCATTATCTTTTCAAGTCCTCCTCAGTGATATATGTAATCCCGTTTGACTTCTATTCGTTTACAAGATCAATGTTGAGGTTAATCGTACCTCTTCTACTAAAAACTGAAGGACAAGGTAAAGAATATGAAGGACAAGTCTGAAAGAAGGAGGGCAACACTGGTGGATACATCTCCAACTGCCTATGTAGAAACCACAGAGACGAACACTACTACCCCTACCATGGCCAATGATACGACATATATTCCTAACTTCTTTTCCCTTACAACTTCTACTATTGTTACTACTACCTCCACTCCTCCAGTGAGTCAGGCAATTATTTATAAAATCGAACATCTCGCCCACTCGGTTGTTGTTCATGATTTAAGAGTTGAGGTAGTTATCCCCTCCATGGTTGAGCGATGTATTGAGGGCGCACTTGTACATGATTTTTATTATTTCCTATGACCGAGCTTTAGATGCACTGACTGCTAGGGTGGAGACATGTGAGCGAAGTGATTGCCAGATAGCTAATTTGACAACCTTGCACATTTATATTGTTAGACTCCAATGTGATGTAGACGAGCTGAAGTCCATTGACATTTGTATTTTTGTGGTGGAGTTTTCGTTCCTGAGGGTCCAGTTCAGATGTACCTGATATTTTGAGATCCATCTATCTAGTGTGCCTGAGACTAATGAGAAGAAGTTAGGCATTTGCAAAGGGGTTGTGTGTTAGGACTTGGATGTCGTGGAAGGTAATTTGGTACAACCATCTACAAAGGCTGACAATTCAATGATTGGTCCTAGTAAATTACTACCCACGGTTGGAGGAGAGCTGGACACTGATGCCTGGATTGGGAGCATCTCGGATGCGCAACATTCGCCTCAGCCATAGTGTGATAGGGCGATCTTGACTCATTTCATGTCTTTCTTTATTTTTGACGCATGATGTTTTTTTCTACATTAATGGCATTGTTTCACATTTTTGGTGGGTTGACGGTATCTTTATATCCTTTTGGTTGCATTTAATTTATTTTATTATATGTCAGATTTTTCTATAAGTGTTTTTTTATGAATCATAATCTTGAGTTTTATAAATGGGAATCATGATTGGTGAATGTTATCAATGTTTTCTTGCACATTTATGTGTCGGTTGTGATCATACTGCTGACTTTAATAGTACACTTAATTGAAAGATATATTTCTGCAATTCCAGTGAGGTGAATTTGAGTTGTATAACTCATAAGTAAACTCTTAGCATCTCACTGTGACTAGTCGATTGTCGAAGTGAGTCTTGTAATGATCTTAACATGCGAGCTTATCTTGTAGAGTCATGACCGATGATTGTGTTATATGCCTTGTGTGGTGAGGCTTTCTTGAAATATGTGTTCGGTTACTCCTAGAAATTGACTAGCATTGGTGAATGAAAGAAATGGCCTCATGCATAAATTTTTTAGAGTTAAAACAAATTGTTATTATACACCTTTGTGAACACCTTGTGAGAGTGTGAATCTAGCTTGGCACCAATGAGCCTAAACTTTTCTTCAGATTAAAAATGAAAAACATTGGCCATTTTCTCCCCCACCAAAAACCTTTATGAAGCCTTGATTTGTTTGAGTAGCCAACTTAGGACAAAAATCAAAGTTAAGGGTGTGGTAAAATAATGAATGAAATTGAGCAAGAAGTTTGTCAAATTCAGTCTTACATATTTGTGTTGAAAAAGAGGAAAACGACGGAATGCCTCTTTATGAATGATAGAAAGAATAAAAGTCAAGAGAATAGGATTGAAAATGAAAATTGCATAATTTCTGGACTGATGGACAGAATAGGGTATCTTATAAGCGATACAATATTTTTTAATTAAAGGTTGGGTTGAATAGATAAGTATAATGACAGCAAAGGAGAATAAGTGAAATTCAAGAAATGCCTCATGAAGGTAAAGGTCACTAATTAAAAATGATCATACCGTTACCCTCAACCCATTTACAAACCTTGAAAGACCTTGTTGATTTTGTATGAGCCAAATGATGAGTTGTTAAAAAAATACGGGCAATCCTATGGATAAAATCATGCAAGTTTTTATCATTGAGAGTGTGAGAGTTTATTTTGATTCCTTGAACTATAATTATTTTGTGGGCTTGAATGCAATCATTCATGATGTTAGGGCATTTAAATTCTCTCGCGCAAATATGGATTTGCATTTGAAGTTATAATTGTGAGCTTGAACTCTATTTGATGATAGATAGTGATAGTTTAAGACTCCTAGTGAACAATTGTACACTGCATGTGTAGATTGAACCTCACTTGCATACATGTTAAGTCTTAAGTAGCATTATTTGTAGACATCCCTTTTGTCCTTTATGATCTTGTGTTTTACTTGAGGACAAGCAAAATTTTAAGTTAGGGGTGTTTTTCAACTCATTTAGCACTTATTATTCAAGGATTTAGTGTCCTCAATGCCTATTTTTTACTCATACCTGATTTTAAAATGTTGATATGCAGCAATGAAGAATCAAGAGTAAGGCAAGGACATCATCAGGCAACAAGGAGAAAAAAAGCTGAAAAAGTTGAAGCAAACAAAAGTTAGAATTCGCCTAAGCCACTCAGTGAGTCGCCGAGTTGACCTTCAGCTCTCATAAATTTACAACATGCCATCCCATGCACAAAAATCGTTGCGAGCAAACAAGAAATTTGACAACTCGATGAAGACATTGGCTATGATGATCTTTCTCGTGAATGTTACAGAACTATTTGATGAAAGGCTCAGCCGAAAAGTTAAGAACATGAGCAACTCGGAACATTGCCGAATTATGCCGAATTGGTCGAAAAAGCTAACTTACTTCACCGAGTTGATTTTGTGCTAAAATTCTAGGAACACATAAATGCAATTTTAAAATAACAAAAGGAATTCCCACAATGTTTACCTCTGGGTTATTGAATGTTTACATTTTAGAACATTGTCTTTACAATTTTAGTAGAGAATTATAGAAGGTGAGGTTTTTATCTTAAATTCCAGCATTTGGGAATTGCAGATCGTTAGCAAATCAGATGGAAAACTTTGTTGGTGATGATTTCTTATTTTTACGATGCTTGGCTAAAACCCCTTTACATTGGGTGTGATTATGTAGTTGAATGCACTTATTAGCTAATGGATGTTGTTATTTACTTATTTTATTGTTTTCTTAAAGTTTCTTCAATTAATTGTTCATGTTTTTATTGCTTCAATTAATTGTTCAAAGAAAGAACCTAATAGAGGTTAGGGTCACCCATGAATAATATAGTCTAGGTTTAGACCAACTTACTGATGTTTGTACTTTTAGTCGGATTATCACCATAAAATGGGGGGTTTTGTTAGAACAAATATTAATTGATTGGTTTTAATAACAATTAACCAAGTAAACCAGATACACAGTTTTTTAACATCAATAAAAGATGAAATAGGGGAATATGTGTTCCCCACAAGTTGTTACCATATTAAACCTTCTAATGGTAACCCTTATGTAGCATTTTACATGCATAGTACAAAAAACTAGGTATATCATAAGTAATTGGTCATCCTCGACACCAGATTAGCCCACACATGTTAAGGTTAGGATATTAGATAGTGAATTATCAATATTAAATCTATGTTGTTTAATCTATTTTCTTTTTCATTAATTCCTTGGTCAGGAACTAAGAATTAGGTGATTGCTAACGTTTCACACTATTTAATAGAATTAAAAAAAAAAGAAATCAACAATACATGCATAAACACTATTGAAAAATTACTTAGTTATTAGGTCTACTTTGTTAATAACTCATGGTCCCCACAACACTATTTGTGGATTTACCATCGCATGTGTAACGAATATTGTATTTAATCTAGTATAATGCTTTAAAATAAGTTTAAAAGTCAGTTTGTTTGTGTTTGAGTTCAGACGGCAAGGGAAAACAAAAATGTTTGGAGACTAGTCCTTTGAGTTCATGAGTTCTAGTGTGGTGTGTTGAAGATTTTTTGATGGTTTGTTTTGTCCCAACCAGTGGCTCAGGTGTGTAGGGTTTATACATCAAGGTACTAATCCCCAAGGACAACCATAAGTTGTCCTTGAGGAGGACCCTAAGTCAAAACCCCAAGACACCAAGACCCCAAGGGAAAACCACCAAGCTGCCTGTGTAGCGTGAAACACGACACCAAACCACGACACGTCAAACCACCAACGGCTTGTCAATTTTGGGCGTGAACTATTCCTATCAAGGCCTTCAAGTTTTGACCCTCAGTCCCAAACCATGGACACCAATGACGGGTGTGAAATAGACTACGGTCCGTGCTCTGGTGGGTGTGGAAAGAACATGCAAACCTGAAGTTAATTCGGCAAACGTGCCGAATTTAGAAATATAGGGTTTCTTATTTGATGTTTATTTAGGTATTTTATGTGTTTTAAAACATTTAAACCCTCAATTATAATTCATTATTCACTTTTCCCTAAATAAAAACCCTTCCCTCCCTTAAGTTCTCACAAAAAACCTATGGAAGCTCAATATCATGATGGAGATAAGGTTGTTGATTTCAATGGAGTCTTCAATATTCAAGGAATTTCATATATTAAGGTATGGGAGTTCTTATCTAGGGTTCTACATCACCCTACAGCCAATTTTAAAATGCTTTTTAAAGATTACAATGTTTATGAGAAAGTACATTTTCTACATTTTCTCTAGGGTTCTTGCCTTGTACGCATGATATTATCATCTTATGGAATATATGAAGGTATAATGTGAAGTAAGTTGTATGAAGTTAATGTGATCTTTTATAGGGTGATGGTACATCATAAAGTATAAGGTAAAAATGCTTATGTGATGTCCATGTAATTTAGTGTAATGATGATGGATTGTGAATGGTTATTATATGGTGTTGAATGTCTTGGATTGGTAGACTTAGCTGCCTCTTCTTGATACATGAAGGCTTCTTGATTATGAACTCTTTTTCTTGGTAGACTTAGGTGCCTTCTCCTTGATGCATGAAAGTTAGTCTTAGGCCTCCTTTCTTGACAGTGAATGAATGAATGAAAGTCTAGTATAGGTAGAACTAAGGCTGGTTCCCTCCCATGAATGATAAAAGAGGTATTCTAAAGTAGGTCTTGAACAGGTAGACCTAACAATAGTACCCCTTCTTGAAGAGTATAGAATCCTAAAAAACTGTTAAACATTAAATATGAAAAGAAGGTTAATAATGAGTTTTAAATTTGATAATCCTATCATAGTACCCGTTTCATGAATGAGGTATCCTAATGAAACTTGACCAGTAGACCCTTATGGATCCCTTATTCTTAATGGTATTACGATTTTGTAGACTTAGTAATGGTACCTTATCTGATACACATATGAATGAACTTACTCTATGAGAACCGTCGCAATGCACCGAGTGGATATGCTTAGGGTGGGAGCTATACTTGAAGTATGATACTACAGTAAGCATTTTGATATTCTCTATATCATGTACCTACTTGGGATGTGTACTAGTTCTGCCCTTGGAAAGAAGAACAAACTCCACGACATGGGGCTTTATGACGTCGGATTCCACACCTATCTAGTATGGTCTATGTCGGTTAATGCATATTGTCATCATGTGAGATGTGAAATCTAGTTATTGGATAGGTTCTATGATATGAGTTCTCTAGCTCTTCAAAGACCATTATGTGAAGGCCCCTATTTGTATGATTGACTTCAAAATGACTTAAGTAATGCATGTCCTCTTAACGATGATATGTTGAATACAAATTTTGTTATGTAGAGTGGCTTTCAAGAACACATAGGTGTGCTTGAAAAGTTTGTATAGGAGGCATTCATGTATTACTTGTGTGGGTCTTAGAGTCGACTTAGGCAAAGAGTCTAAATGATGAAAGGTTGACTTGATGTATATGGAAATAATTGCTATATGTTTATGCTAGTTGATTATGTCTACCATGTGAATATTGAATCATTGGGTTGTCATTGAAAGGAAATATCCTTACCTGGGGTAGTCTTGAGGATCACCTAGGTGTGTATGAAAGGGTTTTATGGGTGGCTTCTTCATGTCTTACTTAGATGGATCTTAGGATAACTTTATGTAGATGGTCTAAATGCTAAAATTGGTTCTTAATGGCTATGGTTGTATCTTGTGGATTATTTGGGACTTTATTGTTAGTTGGTATTGACTTCTATTATGTCTATTAAACACTTATGATGAATGTTTTTATCAAAATGTCATGAAATCATCTTTCTATGCTAAATGTTCCTTTTTGCATGGTTTAGATAGTCCGTACTTAATTTTCCTAACACCTTGTTTTCCCCTTCTGACTAATGTGTGGGGATTAGAGGTTTGGTATGCAATGGGTAATGGAGGTTCCTAAGATGATTGAAGATGATGTTTTTGTGAGTCCTCATATATTCGAGGACAAGACACCACGTGTTCCTTTTATGGTCTTTTTAGTCTTTATTTAAAAGTCTTGTATGGGCTTAGTCTGTATTTTGTACTCTAAAAATGTTAGATGGTTATGACACATATTGTATAAAGTTTAAAAGTCTTCTGCTCGTTTATTTAATGAATGTATTCTTCGTGTGTGAAGAAAGATTTAAATTCTTCTATATTATAAGTATATTATGCAATGAATGATCCATGAGGCTTGTACAAGACCTCTTTGAGTTGGAGTACACCGGTTACGACTAGGCGGTGCTCTTTGGTAGTGACATCATGTGTTGTTGTTCACAATTCTTTTTGGTAGCTAATGTGAATATTACCATAACCAACGAACACAGGTAACAACTACACCTAAAAACAGCACCTAATAACATAACCACCTTAAATAATCAGTTTACAATTAGAGTAGATGAAAATTAGAATCCTGAATTGATGAACAAGAAGCTATTTAATAAATCAACACCTCAAGAATAAAATGCACAAAATGTTTCGTAAGTTAATTACCAAAGCCAAAAGTAAAAGTCTAAAATTGTTCAACAACCCCAAAACAATAAATTATAACTAATGCTTATATACATCAAATCCAAAATAAAGCAGGAAAAAGAAATCTAGTAATAATTAATTTGGGCAACCATTCGTATGTATTGTTCCTAGGATTTGTAAGAATTCCTACCGTTTTTCGGAACTCCTACCGCTCATACAAACTCCTATTGTTTGTAGGAACTAACCATCAAACAACTGCTACAACTTTTCTTCTAAACTTTTCTATGGTTTATGTTCTACGATTCGTAATAGTTAGTGTGAACATCATGATATCGCATCAACCAAGTACTGGATCTCAAGTTTTAGAAAATTTCTACGACTTAATTGTACAACTCGTAAAACTTACTACAGATCATCATTAGCTTCTGGAATTTTGCATTTCGCCCAATATGCACCACTTCATTCTATAAATCAATCTTATGGCTCGTGGGAATATTTTTGGATCGTTAGGTGACTCGTCAAACAACAAAACTTTTATTGCTTCAACTCTTTTTATCCCAACTACTCCAAAATAGATTTTCCTACAAATTATAATCAAACGACCATCACTTGTACAAAAATATCCTTAATACACATACAAACTCAATGTTTAAATCATTAAAAGTACCACAAATCCACGGTAAACCATAATTTATATCTATGATTGTTTACAACTATTGTGAAATACAATTACCCCTATGTGACATCGATTTAAAACCCGTATCCCTATATATTTCTTAATTGCTTGAACTTATGAATTTTAGTGTAATTGTAGCTTGTGATACTCCAAATAATTTAGTAAATTTGGTGGAATCATCAACCCGTTCGTCTTATTATGCTACAATAAAAAGTTTGTATTATTAAATTTCAAGTTGAGTTCTTATCATTATACAATTCCTTCTGATATTCAACCTGACTCTTAGGGGCCCATTAGGCCATAGATTTCCCAAATAATATTTGGAAAAAAAAGTTGGCAAATAATGTTTGTTCATACAATTTATCATCATTTGGTAAATATTTTTTGCAAATATCCCAAATGTCCAATACTAGTTTTATCTAGTATTTGGAAAAATTTTATTATTTGGAATCTTTTGTAATTATAAATTTTATCCCAAATTTCTATATTTAACAAAAACACCCTTTATAGTAGTTGTTGTGTTGTATTACATTATTTTTTTACGTGAACTCCAAAGTAGTGATGATATGGTTATTGATGAAAATGATGAAAAATCGATGATATGGTTATTGATGAAAATGATGAAAAATTGATATTATGGTTATTGATTAAATGATGATATGATTATTGATAAAAATGATGAAAAATTGGATCAAGGTAACAAAGTCATGTGCTTTATCTACTTCACGATGTATGTAATGATGCTTGTTGTAATCACTCCAATCTACCACATTGCTCTAGTGTCATGGACATTGTTTGTTATTGTTGCAAAGAACATCCAATTAACCTGTAACACTTATAGCTTTTAAATCTTATTGGTATAAATTAAATTTCTCTAAAAAGGTTGAAATATATTAGACAAAGACTATGGCCAAACACACGGTGAAATTTCACCCATATTTTAACTCAATTAATATTTGCCAAGAATATTTGAAAATCGATAGCCAAACGCTAGCTTAGTTGGTTGTTTTTATTGATGACGATCACTTAGTCTTCAAATTGTTTTAGGCTAATTTGAGTGTTATCATTGAACATGTTAAAAAATATGTTTTATGGAAATTGATAACTCAAAGTAAGGATAAAACTTAGGCTACTTTTCAAAAAATGTAAACATGTTATGAATCATTAAATTGTGGGAAAATGGGGTGGATCAAAAAACATTTACATAATCATTTCATGGGATGTTGCAAAAATGAATGTTTGCAAGCCACAACTATAGCCAAAGCTATCAAACATAATACTCACTTCAAGATACATTTTTAGGAGTAGGGGGCTCTACCATTGTCCAATCACACCTAAATCCTTCTAATATTTCAGGACCTACTACAGATTACACATATAGTAGAGAAAGATATCATAAAGAATTAGCTAAAATAATTGTTGTTAGTGTCTTGCAATTTAGTTTTGCTGAAAATCCCTATCATTTGCATTATATTAAAATAATGCATAGTCTATCTTTTTAATGTATTTAAAAAACACAATTTAAAAGTTTGTTTTCTTATTATCATGGTCAACATTCCCATTATCTTCATTGTTTGTTTTACGATCATACTTGTCAAATGGCAATGACGTGTCATATTGTCACTCTTCGAGCCTACACCTAGATGTGGTCAGACACAAGAGCCATCGCTAGCTCCCAAGTTAACCCTCGGTTTGAGTAACTGTTTAGTAGAAGATTTGCATCAAGAAAATTAAAAGCTTTATAAATCTAAAACTTATGTATCTTTATAGTGTTCCACACTTCTTGATATCTTTCTACTATTTCATCGGTAGACAATTTATTGTCCTCAAGATGGTTCTCAACCCCGTAACCTTCATTATGTTTAATGACCTGGGAAGACGTACCTAAAGTCGCGACATCGATGGTGCCAGCTCAATAATGATCCTGAGTTTTGGAATCATTTAGGATTTACTTATATAGATTTAGTATCATCAAATGCTTATTGTGTGCAAATAACTTATATAAAACCCTTGATTTCTAGGTATATGGATTGAGGAATAAATAAGGGACACTAATTTGATGAAAAGGAACAAAGCGATCTCAAAGAAAGAATAAAAACGTGCCTAATGTTCACAAAGTTCGATTGAAAAGTTTCCGAATGGACACTTGACCACCTAAAATTCATGTGTGCCAGCCCTGAAGAAAAAAACAATATTTGTGTAAGAAAAGAGTTGTTGAAGGATCACCGAGTAGTTCTGTGATGTGGTTGGAGATCTCCCAATGTTACAAAACGTAAGGATGATGAATGTCAACGTAGAAGAGCGATGAAAATAACCTAAGGGTGGCTCGCCTTTTGGTTCGGCAAGCTCGACTTTCTTCACTAAGTGGCTCTTTGCAACACATTCTCGATCACTAAAAATATAGTTTTGAAAGTTTAGTTTAGACATCACAATTTTATTAATTGGTAATCTTCGTTGAGTTTTATTCCTCAACTCTGGAGACAGTTTTCTCTAACATTTCCTATGTTTTGATAAATTGAAATTTTTCCCTTTTTATTAATTGAAACTGGGTATTTGAGACTCTTCAACTTGGAGAATTGTAAGGATGAGTCTACACTTACCCAATTGATGGACAATAAATTTGGTAACTTTTTTTACTTATATGATGTCTATCTAAAACCATAGTTAATGCGATGTAATTATGTAATTATGCACTTATTTAGTTTTTCGTTATTGATAATTTTTAGCTTAAATGCTATTTATAAGTGAGTTTAATCATTAATTGTGTTATAAACAATTTGTATTATAGTGAATGTCTAATCATGTGGAGTCCTTGTAGGATATGCTTAGGAATCCTACTTGGGGACCAAGTAAGGTTTTTCCTATAAATAAAGGGTTTTCCTTCATTGTAAATAAGATTTGTGAAAGAGCTATGAATCCTAAATATACTTCTAGAGAAATGAGAAGTTTTTTCTCTTTTTCCTACTTTCTTCTTCTTCTAATTTCATATAGTTTCATAACACGTTATCAGCACGATTGTTCTATTCTTAAAGAATTATGAAGAAGACGGGAAAAGTGCAAAAGAGATCTTGCATAAGTTATGCAATAAGATTCTTATATCTTCAAGATATGATTTATCTTTATGTTATAATTATATATGTGACAAATCTGGAAATACTATCTAAAGTAAGTATTTAAAGAGACTTGTTGACTCTTTATACGTTTAATTTTAATCGATTGGGAAGAGAATTTCATAATTTATTTTAATAGCACAATTTAGTGAAAGGTATGTTTTCAACCTTTATAAGAGGTATGTGATCTATTGCTATATTTATTAACTACTAATGTCGATTATAAGAATTCAATAATCTCAATTGTGTGTAATTATAATGTACGATCATATTAATGATCATCAAAGTGATAAAATTAAATTATTTTGACGGCTTGAGGTTGAGCCTCATTGTGGGTAAGACGATAAATTTAAGTTTTATCGCACCAAAAGAATAAGACGATGGATTTACGTCCAATCTCACCCAGAGGGTAAGACATCAGAAGTCTTGATGCATTGTGATGAAAGATGTTGGATTCAAGTCCCTCATTGATTTATGACATAAGACGTTGGGTTTGAGTCTCAATGCACCATATTGATGATATTATGATGACTAAGGAAAATAATGAGTTTGTGATAAAATTAGTCATAAAATATATCTCGTTAAAGCAGATCCATTCCCCAAAGTGAATGTAGCAGTGCATAAATATCTAAAAGAAGACAATTGATTAAATGATGCACATGAATATGGAATGTGGTACTAAGTTATCAAAATTTGATGTACTTAGATGATTGTGTTCCATTCATGAAGAATGAGAGCCTTTGATAAATGGTAAAAATACAAATCCATTCTTTAGAGTGAATGAGGTGATAAGCCACCATTCTAGACGTGAATTTTCTTGTAATGATTGTTAGCAAGGCAAGGTAATTGTGAGACCATCATAAACGAAAGTTGAAATTGAATTCTCTGCGTTCTAGGAACGTATACAAATATTTGTGGACCTAGTCATCCACCTAGTGGATTGTTTAGATTTAATGGTCATAATAAATGTTTCTTCTATATGGTCTCATGTGTGCCTATTATTATCTCGCAACTTTATGTTTGCAAAAATGTTGGCACAAATAATATGTTTACATGCACAATTTTCTTCAGATTAGTTCATTCAATGATGGAATCACGATTCACCTAAAGGGTAAAGTAATTGAGAAAAAATAAATCTAAAAATTACTCTTGGAGTAATAAAATTTAAATTTACTCATATAATAGTAAATCAGAAATTTACTAAAGCAAAAGGCACATGACATAGTAAACTTGGAGTTTACGAGTACTAATAATTTTATTAGTTGGCATGAATAATTTGGTCATCCCAAATTTGTGCATACTGAGTAATGGACATACATTGAAAAATTAGAAGATTCTTCAAGAATTCTTTACGTTGTTTGTTCTCGTGATAAAGTTGATTGGATCAACTAAAGTTGGCACTAAATCCCTAAATTCTGAAAAGTATAAAAGGTGAATATGGGCCCGTTCACCTATCATGTGATATGATA
The DNA here is from genome assembly GCF_001406875.1 of Solanum pennellii. NCBI lineage: Eukaryota > Viridiplantae > Streptophyta > Magnoliopsida > Solanales > Solanaceae > Solanum > Solanum pennellii. The sequence continues at coordinate 28,333,814 of NC_028647.1, read as the reverse complement.
AAAAGATGCATCTATAAGATAATCACATGTGTTTTTGTTGTCAACATGTAGTTTGACATTCACAAAATTGTTTGTGCAAAAATAATTGAGTTAAGAACACAATTTCGGAATATGTAATCAAGAAAATTTATCTTGATAATATTGATAAATATTTCAGATGATGTGATACTAAATGTCAAAAATAGTAAAATCATTGTTTATGAAAATAAAGTTTCATATGTTGATATGAAATATGATATTACATACAAACATAATTGTATGAATCAAACCAATAAGTTATGATCAATTTTTCTGTTAATTGGTTTATGGTCAGGGACCAAATAGTTTTCATCTGATAATTTTGATGTGCAATATATGATTAATGAATATATTATGATGCACAAAGATAGATTATCCAAAAGATTGAGATATATGTTAGTTTGTCTAACATAAGAGGGAGATTAGAAGCAACACAAGAGTTGTAAATACATCTATTGAATGTCCCTTAAGGATAAAGTCTATGACATGCATGAAGCATGAAGCATGATAGACTAATCAATTCTAAATAAAATAATCCTTGAAAAAGGGGAGGATCAAAGAATCAAAATGATCATAATAAGGAGACAATGTGCTCTTGGAGAGCTTACGACATAACACTTTATGAAACCTCATTAGAGGGGTAGCTACCTAAAAATAATGAAGTGATGAGATCTCAATAAGTTTGTCGTATTGTGAATCAATGCAAAATGATATATCGTTGACGATATCTTTAATACAATAGCGCGCAATATTGTAAAAGATTATGAGGATATGAATTCTACATCTATTAAAGCATGCTTGTATAGAAATGATTATCAAGTGAAAAGTGGAATGATGTATCTTGGTAAGCGTAAAGCTTATTTGACTGGCAATCTAGGCACTAGAAGATGTAATACATCTAATTTGAATGTTGTTACTTGACATAATTAAATATCCAATAGGTTTAAAATCTAAAGCATATACAAGTTTTTGGAAAACTTGTTTATCATCTGCGTAAGGATTAAATAGATTCAAAATGTGTAGAGCATATTATGCAAGTTGATGACTAGAATTGAAACTCTTGGCAATAGATTATTTGCTTAAAGAAGTTGAAGTAAGGAACTTGCAGAAATCTTTGACCCTGAAGGAAAGATTTATAAAAGGAGATAGAAGAAAGCATATTTCGTCAAGGTATTTCTACACTCATAAGCTCCCAAGAATGGTGATATCAACATGCAAGAGGTATGTTCAAGTAACATTATTGTTGATTTATTACCCAAGTCTCTATCAACTACAACTTTCAAGAAGATGGTGCACAAGCTTGGAAAACGAAGATTATAGTCTCTGAATTGATTTTCTCATAAGGGGGAGTTAATACGCGATGTACTCTTTTTCCCTCACAAGGTTTTGTCCCAATGGGTTTTCCTTGTAAGGTTTTTAATGAGGCTTCCATAATGCGTATTATTAGATATGTGTACTCTTTTTCCTTCACTAGATTTTTTTCCTACTAGGTTTTATCTCGTAAGGTTTTAACGAGGCACATAATCTACCGACATTTTTAGGGGGAGTGTTATAAACAATTTGTATTATAGTGAATGTCTAATCATGTGGAGTCCTTGTAGGATATGGTTAGGAATCCTACTTGGGGACCAAGTAAGGTTTTTCCTATAAATAAAGGGTTTTCCTTCATTGTAAATAAGATTTGTGAAAGATCTATGAATCCTAAATATACTTCAAGAGAAATAAGAAGTTTTTTCTCTTTTTCCTACTTTCTTCTTTTTCTAATTTCATATAGTTTCATAACAAATTGTGGTTTAATTTAAGAATTGTAGTATAAAATGCAAGTTCTAGCTTTTTGATCTTAGGTCGCTCTAAAGAGAGGTTTTAGAACTAAGGTTCTTAATTAATAGAAAGTGGGTATTGGCTTGACTTGGGTTGATCTCGAGAGTGTGAATAGTAAACTCAATACCACACATTTAGCTCTAGACAGCGAATGGACTAAGGTGTGGGTTGTTCTTATTTGTCATGATTATTGATGTTCGAGAAAAATCGACTTTATTCGAGGTTAATTGTTTGAAAGAAAGCTTACCTCCTCCATAGCCTAGCTTACTCCCTACTATCTAGCTTATTATAATTGTTTTAATTGCACATTTGTCTATATAAGCCTATAATCAAATCACATCCTAGGAACTCGTTTTATTAGAGTTGTTCTTTATATATTTTCCATTGTTTTTTGTTGATAATTCATACAAACCAAACCCCCCCCCATTTGATATTTATTTTACCACTGATTTGAATGATGTTCTTATTCGATAATTATTGTTCATATGACTGATTTGAGCATGTTCATACTTCCTTATTGAATTTTAAACACGTACCGGTCCCTGTGAGATTCGACTCCAACTCATTCAGTAGTGTTTTACACTGATTAACGAGCGTTGGTGCATAGAACTAGATGAAATGTCTTTATAACATTATCCAATAAAAATTGCACTATTGTCGAGGAGTGTAGTGGTTTGAGATTCTTCTGATGAAGTTGAGTTTTATTCTTGTTAGTTTTAGTTGAATCTACTTACTTTTTGTTTTGGTTATTGTGTTGTTTTTTAGAACAGAAAAGTTAAGTGTCAATTGTTGTAAAGCTACCCGAGTGGGTCATCCAAATGACTCAATAAGTTAAAATAATATATGTGACATAAACAACAATGACCCAGTCAAAATGTGTGATGTTGGGGTGTTTCGTTTACCTACTATCGAAGGAAATGTTGTGTTTCACATCACAAGTACCATGTTGCAGTTCATTTAGCTCAATTTTTTGTTTGGTGGGCTTGCTAATGTAGACCGTCATCAGCACATTAAATTTTATTTGATTTTTGTAGCCCGTTCGCTTTCAAAAACATTTCCTAAAAATAAGTCTGGTTGTGGTTGATGACATTCTCTCTAATTGGATAAGCGTGCAAGTGGTTGGAAGATTTACCAATATATTTTATCACTTCATGGGAGATCTTTTCACCATATTTCAAGTTTAATTTTTCCGTCTCTCAAAGATGATGGTCCTTTAGGAGAACATTCTAAGCTTCAAGCGTTAGGAGGGTGAGTTGATTCATGAGACTTGGGTGAGGTACAAGAAGATAGTGTTGTGATTCCTAAATCATGGATTGTCCGACAACATTCTTCTGCAATATTTTTTACAGGAGCCTTGATTTGGTGAACAAGGGAGTGGCTGATAAACTTTCTCCGGGAAGTTTAATGCAACAACCTTACATTATAGCAGACCAACTCTTGCATTGTATGACCAAAATTGACAGTGTGTGTTACACTCGTGAAGAATAGATATCCCGTATCACTTTAAAATTCACAAAGAAGCACCTTGAGAAATACTAATATAGGGAACAAAACATGAAAAAGATGATGACCCTTGATATATTGTCCACAAATGTCATCGGGTGTTGGTACTAGGAATGTTAACCCTATCAATGTTGGTTGTGTAAATCCCAATAAAGCAAAATTTGAAGGTACAATGAGGAAGTGAACTACCTAGACAATCAAGGAGGTGGTTATTGTGTAAACTACCCAAATTCAAGTTTGGTAACCAAGGTTGGTCTAGAGATAATGGCTCGAGAGATCGTGATAGAGAGTGACGAGATTAATATTCCACTCAGAAGGAAAGAGTTTGGGCTCAGGATATGCTTTATCGTATCTCAACAAGGTTGAAGGGTTCGATAAAATTTTTATAAGGAGATGAAGGAAGACATATCCAACCTTAACTAGACGGTGACCTCTTATTTCTTCTCTATAAAGCACTTGGAGACCCAAAAGGGTCAAATTTCTTTTCATTTAAACTTGAAATATTAAGGGAGATCACCTAGTTATTCTATGGAAAACCCCAAGAATGATGTTTAAGCAGGGACTTGTGTCGTGCCACGACGTTAACTAAGGCACTTTATGAGAGAAAACTCAATTTTTATTGCTTTACTTTTTAAATTTTAGAATAATGTGTGGTGATTGTGCATGTGAAAAACTGCGATGTGTTTGAAATACGTATGTTGGCGAGCTTAAAATCAAGTCGGCGAGTCTGACGTGGACAACCGTTGGATTCAAGAAATCATGAGGAAGAAGTGTGTAAGACTTGGCGGGGTCATAGAAAATTTAGAGATTCGTCAAATAGGTTGACGAGCCTGACACTGTCTATTGTTCTGACCCCATATTAACTAAAGGTTCTGCAACACTAAACAAGGGAAGTAGCTACTCAGCATGTCGCCGAGTGGTTCTGCATGAAAAAAAATACCCCATAAAGTGTACAGACTAAATGGTTTTCAAAGGACAAAGGTTTAAACATTAAAAGTCTTTCACATTTCCTCACTTTTTAACTTCATACAATCAGATCCGCACTATATCTTACAAATATTTTTGAATTTTCTTTCTTTACGGTAGTTTATTATGTATTCGAAGATTAATATGATGCAACTTAGCTTTGTAGATTCATATATTAGGCTTTAAAAGTTAATTTTCTGAGCCCGAACCTCTAAATTAGCAATTTCTATCAAATGCAATGAGTAAAATTGTGTTGATGTGTTTTGAGCCTATCTGAAAGCGTAAATATTTGACTACATTAGTTTTTATATCATGCCTCGATTGCATGAATTGTTAATTTCCCAATTTTATGCTTTAAAACTGATCATAAATTGTGGATTTGTGCTATTTTGCTATTGGGTCTAGTCGGGTGAAGTATAAGTAATCTAATACTGTGCAAAATGATATGCTTTGCCAGAGGATGGACCTTTTGATGTCATTCCTAAGGAACAAAGTCGTTAAATGGCAAATATTGGACAAATTAGGGGATGTTTAAGTACCCTCGTGGCATGATTCTAGTAGGTCTGAGCTTAATTGAGAATATGTTTTGTTTGATTTAGTTTCCCAGGGATGCATGTTTGAGTTCAAAAAATGGGGGGGGGGTGGAAATGGCACGTTGGGCGGTTTGGCGTTGTGGGTCAAGCTCGTCGAACAACTCGGTGCTTCGTCAAGCCCCATAGATCGCCTTTAGTTTGATGCTTTAAGTGATTTTGGTTCTTTTGGCGAGAATCTTGAGCTCGCCGAGTAAACTTAGCGATTCACAGAAAATATTCCTTGATTACCCTTTATGTGCCCCTAACCCCTAAAACACATTCTAATATTTGGCGGGCTAATCTTTTCCCGCCGAATGACTTTGGAGATTTGCCGAAAGGTCCTTCCCATCGCCGACATGCCAATTTTTTGGAAATTTATTTAGCCAATCCTTTTGTTAAGACTTATTTAGGTTGCCTAAGTTATCTGATGACTCCTTGACCGGTTTGACGAGGCTGTCTGCAACCAGTTATTTTTAAGTATCCTTGACCTGATTCTAAATTTTTTTCAAATCGCTTTACAAATATGGCTAGAACAAACATGAACATGCCGCCCTGCATGTTACAACCATCAAAATAAACTAGGTTAAAATTAGATACTATCATGTATGTTATGATTAAAGAAGGCTTTAAAAACATGAACAATAGAAGTAAGTTTGAAGAGTTTGGAAGTGAAACGTTCAAGGATAACCAAGACGTCCGGAAACTAGTCTATTTGAACTAGTGTTGTATTAGGGTTTTTGTAATGGAGTTTTGGGGTATGGTGTGAGGGTGAAAAGGAGTATCTATGGTTCCTACACATATACTGATATGTTAAGGGTCAAAATGTCCGAGTACGACTCCTCGGGAACCACCCTAAGGGTCCCAAAAGAGGACTCAAATGTTGGCCAAGAAAGCTTCCAGGCAGCCTATTTGTGGAGGTGGTGGTGCGTCGCACAACCCACACTTAAAGGGCAACAAGTTTTCCCTGCGACGCCAGGGCCAACAAAAATCATTCTGTCTCCAAATTAATTCCAGATCCACGATTTGGAATTGTCCCTGCGACACGCAACCATGTATCAGATTTGGTCGGTTGTTTTTCAGTTAAATTTGACTTAATTAGAAGGTCCAATAAGTATAAGGGTATTTTGGATACTTTGTGGATTATATAAAAACGGCAATAGAGTAACTTTAACCCCTAATTCTAAAAACAAAACAAAACCATTAACTTAAAACACTTGCTCTCAAATTTCATCTCTCCAAAACATCCATCGTTGAAGCTTTGAAGCTCCATGGAAGAAGACCAAATTCTCCAAGTTTTTCAGCCATATTTTGTGGCTTTCTTAAATTAGGGAATGATGATTTCATCCTTGATTCTTATCTCATCCAAGGAGCCAATTCCAAGGCTTTTTAAGATGTTTAAAAATATAGTAATTCAATTTTTAATTCTAAGCATGGTTTCCTGCATGAAAAGGTTTAAATCAATGTATTATGAAGTAATTTATGTTAATTGGTGGTTTTAATATCAAAACTTCCATTAACCTATGTATTCCTTGTATTCATAACTTTGGCTGTAAACTGGGTGAATTTATCATGGCTTGATATTATAGAATTCATGTGTAGATTGTATTGGGATATTGAATTATATATAGATCATGACAGAATTGTTTATAGGCTTCCTTATAATAATGATATCAATATTGTATATTGTTAGATCATTGATATTAATTGGTTCAAGAGGCTAAGGGATTGTGATGATGATGAATAGAAGGTGGAGTGTTGACCTTATTCCTGTATTTTGTATAGAATTGATATTTAATTGTATTGATTGGTATTTTCTACTTTTGGTGGAGGTTCTTAATTGTTATACTTTCTATGAACATGGCCTTGTCTTCATTATTATGTGAATTTTTCTATTATTATCTTATAGTTTGTATAGATGATCAATGTGAAGGATGACATTGTGTATGTTCATGTGTAGGGTGAATGTATGCTTCCTCTAAATGGTTATATGTGAATATGATAGACTATGATGATTCTCTATGTGTTGATAGGTGATCTTGTTAGGTAGACTAAGTTTTCTCTGCATGGTACTTGACTGTTATTGTATACACGATATGATAATACTTTTCTTGATTGGTAGACTTTGTTCCCTATACTTGATACATGAAAGATATGTGAATGTTAATTTTGACTTAGTAGGCTTAGGCCTTTTTGTCATGTATGTGTATGCGTATGAATGAATGATGAATAAAAGTCTAGGATTGGTAGCCATAAGATGGTGCCCTTCTAAAGATGAAAAATATAGGAACTTGAATATTAAAAGAAGGTTAAGAATGAGGACCTTGAATATGAAAAGAAGGTCAAGAATGTGTTACCTTAAATAAGGAAAATAAGGTTAATATAAGCCTTGAAGTGTTAAACTGTAATGGTGCCTTCTTGAGTGGAATGATGGAATTAGAGGTAGTTGGCTTGAACGGCAAGAATCCAACTCTAAGGAAGTAATAAGTGCTATCCTAATAGTCCTTGGTTGGCAGCCTAGTGGACCCATTCTTGGGAAGAAAAAGTACTATGATTGTTTAAGGCCAAGTGATGGTACCTTATCTAATACACCAATGGAATGATTACTCTATGAGAATAAAGGCTATGAAGCGAGTGTGTCACATCCTAGGAGCAACCCTTAGACGTAACCGGCGTCCTCGTCCTCGGAGAGGACTAAGTCTAGCCTCTTATTTTACATTATTGCATTCATATGTTAAAATGATGAAAATTTAAAAATTTCTACATATCATAAGGTTAACATATAGACCTCTCGCATACACATAATATATTCATATCGAGATACATAGACCTTTCGTATAAGATGATTACATAGTCTTATACTTTTATTGCACATACATACATAAAAGATATAACTTGGTCTCAAAATGGATGTGTCATCTCATAACCATATCAACAATAGTATAATAACTGAGCATAGCCCATACATCAATGTAATAAAGAAACATATAGGTTATATAATATCTAGTAATCAAATGAAAGGGAAAGAACTAAAAGTCTTATAACTAGAATAACATCAATAGCTTGATAGTGGCACTACCCTCGGAAAATGAGGACCTACCCAACTTGGATGAGTGAGAATTCCAAGTCTTCTTCAAAAGTCTTCACACGCCCTTCAACGACTGAAACCTAAAATGTTGGAAAAAGGGAGAAATGAGGTTAGCACATCATATGTACTAAGTATGAGACCATATGCACATATTATATAATATCATGCTTAAAAGGGACATTTCAATAAAGCATGATTTTTTACTTTAAAATATTTATGCACATTCAAGAACCAATACAAGTCAATAATACATATTCATTAAGTCAATACCATGTATTCTAGTAGACCAAAAACCATAACTTAATCAAGCCACATGCATATCAACATACTTGAATCCATAATCAAATACAACTCTATCATCAAGTCATAACATCAACAAACATGAATAAAAGTTCATCACATTATAACAAAGCAAGATCATAACTTATGAATCCTCATTCAGTCCACTGCTGTAAGGACTAAGCAAAGCCCCATAACCTTACTTAATCAAGTAAACCTAAAAAGAACCATAACCAATGTCCAACTTCATATGGCATATAATTAAGAGTACATAATATCATACTTTAGCAATAGAGACCAAACACATGTTCGTAAGAATAACTAACATCACAGTGTCATTAACATGTAACATCACCATATGCATATCATTTACATTTTATAAGCAAGCACATACATAATAACATCCTTCAAAGAATCCCCTCAAGGCTAACTAGTGCAATGTATAGCTAGAGTCACATACCCCTACCTAGACTAGGCTAAACCCCTTAGGTCATCTTAGTTAGAGTTCATTCCATTACTTCATTTTATCTTTTGTGAACATCTTGCCTTAACATACATATACCACATGAGCTAATGTGGAATCCGGTTTCATGAAACCCTACACCGAAAGAAGGCGGATTACTTGTCAAGGTAGAACCATAACATGAACATAGCAATTACGTGGATTCCACTAGCTAGCACTATGGAAGGTAACATTGTTCAAGAACTAGGAGATATAGTTTGGACCCTCTTTATCCTATATGCATTATAGTCTACAATCTCATGAGTACATTAGTGAACCTACCTTCGCTATATGCGAAGGGACACTCCTTACTCTAGTTCACCTCGTGCTAGGTTAGAGTCCCGTTTAGAAATGTCTTTAAGCCTTTATTAACAATCATAGCTTAATTTAGGTCATAGGGTATATCCGTTATATAATCATCATAGCTCAATAAGAATTTCATGAGTACTTTCCTTTCATTACAATTCATACATGTGAGGTGAGCACATTTACATATCACATCATAATAAGGCACATTGATAACTTATCACCATCTTTATAACATTTACATCTTAGCCAACACCTCACATACCATAAACAAGACATTTCAATTAAACAACATACCAACCCTATCAATCGTAACATAAGGCATACTTCAATTCAGCACCATGACTTAATCACAAGTAACCATTATTGAAGTAAAGAGTTAAGATCACAACACTTACCCCAATCTCCTTCACAAGTTACCTTCATGGTCTTACCATCAACCATCTAATTCAAGCCAATAATGAAGTAACTAATCATATAATCGTAACCAACATGACAATGAAGTCAATTGATACACTACACAACAATTCATCACGAGTTCATAGCCCAAGGGTAAAGAATTAGGTCGAATTCATGATGTACTTCACCACCTAGGTCAACTACTCAAGAACTTGCATGATAGGATTACAACATATCTCAATCTATACATAAATTGACATAATAACATCATAGGATAGTAATTCACACATTACCAAGCAAATTACATCAATACTAGATAGTTCAATTCAAGATCACAACCTAGGTCTAAGCGGAATAGGTCATCTTCTACCATTTAGACGAATAAATCAAGAAGTAACACAACAGAGTTATAATACATGATAATATACTCATAATATCCATAAGAAATCATAAGCAAATCAACTCAAAAGATCAGTTTCATATTGGAATAAAACCCACTTGAATTTCAGCTTTTTGAAATCAATTTAAAAGAACCCTTTGGGAAAAGAGATCTAAAAGACGAAAGAAATCACATACCTTATTGATTGATGAAGTTTGATGGATAAAATTTGATCTTTAGCAGCCCTATAACCACTTGAATTTGACCTTCTGTGGTTTTCTTCTACTTGGGAGAGAGAAAGAAGAGAGAAGGAAGAGCAATTTGGTTTAGGAAATTATGAGGGTTTTGGTTATGTTAATGAGGTTAGGGTCTTTATATAGATGGTTAACTAACTTGTTTAGACCTCGCTTAACCCATAACTAATTAATTAACCACCTAATTAATTAATTTTTCTAACTTAAAAACGTGCAGCTAAAGAGAATCTTCTCATACGAGACCACGATCAATGCTCCGTTTGTCAAATGACGGCCAAGGGACCAACCTTCCTGTTGGTCAGTCGTTTGTGACTGAGGCTGTCAAAAATAGGCCCTTCTCAAACTTTTCTGAGTTACCATCTACAGTGGATATCGACGTCCCGGCGATTGGAAATTGAGTGTTGCCTACAACCGTCATTGGACACTGCTTTTTGGCAGCTTTTGCCTAATTGTAAGGGTCCTCCTCAAGGGCCTTTGGCTGGTCCTTGGGGAGTCGTACCCAGGCGTTTCGACTATGAACTAACTCTAATACTGTTATACACCTTTGAACTTAATTTAATCAATTTCCAACTTCTAAAATTTTGTCAAATAGGCTATGGCACACTAGCACCTCTTGAGCTAGTTTTCAGACGTCATGGACGTTCTTTGACGTTTTTATTTCGGAACTCCCTAAATTATAAGTTTTCATTATTTATGACCTTAGAACAGTGTCTAAACCTTTTGACACCTATGTTAGGCTCTAGAACATGTATTAGACTTTACGAGTGATACATTATCCCCCATTTAGGAACATTCGTCCCTGAATGACACAAAAAAAATTTGGAAGGAAGGAATAGACTCAAGACTAGTAGCCCAACCAACAACAATACATTATAACAAGATTTAAAACATTAATCATCGTATTTACTCATAGCAATTCAAAACTTCAATAACCACACATAAGGCTCAAAATCATATTATGAGGAATTTCCTTCTCACAACAACATGAGCTCAACATACCATATATGAGTCAATTATGCCAAAAAACTACTTACCAACATGCTCAATATCATTTCATAGAGACTCACCGTGTCAAAATGCACCACATAACTCAAAACAAGAAGAATGTCAAATTTGCAACCCTATATGCACAACTTCATTGTAATTCACTGTAACAGGAATATTTTTTGCAAAACTTCACCAAAGATCAAAGAAAATTAAAATTTAGTCATTGATTTCATTATTAGTAAGAACAACTAACCTTCATTAGGAAATGATGAGGATAACGGGACGTCATGTTGGCCTCGGCCTCCCATGTTGCTCCCTCAACTAGGTTGTTTCTCCATAACACTTTTACGTAGGTGACCTCTTTGTTCCTCAACCTCGTCACTTAATGATCAAGGATTTCAACCAGAAACTCCTCATAAAAGAGGTTCTCTTTTACACTAACACCATCAATAGGAAGAATAGACTCGGGATCACCAATACACTTCTTAAGCATAGAAACATAGAAATCGGATGAGCTGAAGATAGTTCACTAGGGAGCTTCAACTCATAAGCAACGTTACCAACCCTTAGCAAGACTTCATAGGGAACCACATAACGAGGACTCAACTTCCCTTTCTTTCCAAATCTAACCACTCCTTTCATTGGTGAACTTTTAAAGTACACTTTATCACCTTCCTCAAACTCCACATTTCTTCTTGTATGATCGATATAAGGCTTTTGCTGACTATAGGCTGTTTGCAACCGGTTCGTTATGATTTATAATTTTTCTAAGGTCTTCTAGATCACAATGGGATAAAGAAGCAATGACTTGCCTACCTCAAACAACCCAATAGGAGACTTACACCTCCTACCATACAAAGCTTCACAAGGACAAAAAAATATGGATGAATTGATAACTATTATTATACGAGAACTCAACCAAAAGAAAATGTTCATCGCAATTTCCCTTTAATTCAATGATGCAAGCTATAAGCATATTTTCAAAAGTTTGAATAGTCCGCTCCACTTGACCATCCGTTTGAGGATAAAAAGGGGTTCTTAGATTTACTGGAGTACCCAAACCTTTTTGAAATGATCTCCAAAACCTAGATGTAAATTGAGCACCCCTATTCGATATGACGGACAAAGGAATCCCTTGAAGACTTACTATCTTGTCAATACAGATTATTGCATAATCTTCCACCGAATAAGTAGACTTAACGGGAATAAAATGAGCGGATTTCGTCATTCTATCCACCACCACACATATAGAGTCATATTGCTTCGCACTTCGAGGTAAACCAACTACGAAATCCATGTTAATATCTACCCACATCCAAGTAGGAATTTAGATTTCTTCTAGTAGACCACTCGGCTTTTGGTGCTCGGCTTTCACTGTAGACAATTGGAACACTTTGCAACAAACTTTGCAATATCCTCTTTTTAGTCCATCCCACCAAAACACATCTCTAAGATCATGATACATCTTTGTAGAACCATGATGAATAAAGTAACGGGCTCCATGAGCTTGCTCAAGAATCCTACTCCTCAAATCATCCACATTAGGCACACATATTCTCCCTTCATACCTAAGAATACCATATACCCTTGGGAGAATGACTCATTCATCTTTCCAAGAACCAATTCTTTAAACTACATCAATAATGGATGAAGGTGCTGCTTAGAATTCACCTCAACCACCAAAGAGGACTCGGAGTTATGATGTACCACTACAGGAGAATCTTCAATCTGAACACCTAAACGAGCCAACCTACGAACATCTTTCACTAGGTTTCTCTAGGCTTATTCCACATGAGACACACTTCCCATGGACAAACAACTTTGAGAGTACGCTACCAAATTAGCCTTGCCATGGTGATAGAGAACACTTATGTTATAGTCTTTCACTAACTCTAACCCTCTCCTTCTCCGAAGATTCAACTCCTTTTGAGTGAATACATATTGAAGACTTTTATGGTCCGTATAAACATCAACATGAACACTATAGATATAATGCCTCCATATTTTCAAGGCAAACACCACGCCCGCTAAATCAAGGTCATGAGTCGGATTATTCTTCTCATGAACTTTGAGTTTCCTAGAAGCATAGGCTATATGTTTTCCGTGTTACATAAGAACAAACCCTAACCCAACTCGGGATGCATCACAATATACCATGAAACCCTTTGTACCCTCCGATAGGGTCAATATCTGAGTGGAGGTAAGCCTATTCTTCAACACTTGGAATCTCTTTTCAAATACCTCCGACCACTCAAATTTCACATTCTTTTGGGTCAACGTTGTCATTAGGGAATCAAGTTAAGTAAATCAATAAAATAACGTCCATGATTGACCTTATTCAGATTATCTAAATATTCCTTAAGACTACCTAAAGCTTAGATCATGTCTACACAGTCAACCATCTTCCCTAATTAAAGTCATTCATAGGACTAATCTAGGTAAGATACGAAGTAACCATTCTTGTTCCCCTTCACAGTTTAAATAGACAACACATAACTACTCTAGATAAGTACTTATTCATTTTATATGTTTTATTAACTAAATTCATTACATTTATTAGTTCATGTAAGACTCATTCATCATATAAGGCCATTCAAGTAATGGTCTTGGACATGACCTAGGGACTCTAACTAACACCTTAAAAGCTTATTATGCAATTTCTAGATAGCGTCTCATAGCACCGCCTAAAATTTATAGAACTTCTCTAATGCTAGTAGGTATACCATATGATGAGAATAGGAAATAACCGATATATACCATGATTGATAAACATGGAATCCGGAGTTCTAACCTACTCTGATGAGGGTGTTTTACTTGCTAAGGATATAACTAGAACACATCCCATGTAGGCACATGGTTAAGGAATATGAAGGGATTTTATGCACTCTAGTCTCATTCTCATGTAGAGATACATTGTACTCTAGTCTCCTTCTCATGTAGAACTACTTTCCATAACACACTTACTTGGTGCTATCCTTTCTTCTCATAGATTAATTGACATTAAAGGATCACATGAAGAAGTTCCATATCTTGTTCATAACCCAATCACATTCACCCTACCAAAGAGGTCCACTAGGTCTACCTTTCAATGGCAACTAACATAGCTCATCATAACTTTCCTAAGAATGATATGATGTCATTCCAGTCAATCAACCCTAAGTTCATCATTCAATACATGAATAATACCATTACGGCTCTTGACTCGAAGTTCATAACATAACCTTACCACTAGGCTTAAGGTTCCACGTACATGACCTTCTTATCATCATTTAAGGTCTCACATATCATTCATTCATACATGACAAGGGTTCACTAATCTTACCTATTCAAGACATCTCATATTCACATATCATTCATACATGTATCAAGTAAGGGACACAAGTCTATCAAAACAAGACACAATATACTTTACTTTATTTCATATAGCATATCAGTCTGAAAGCACTTAGTAATGAACCTTATCATCCTTATGTTATCCTATATATTACTGTAACATCATCAATATAACAATCATACACTCATATTCAAGTAGGAACAATCATGCATGAAATCTAAGACTACACATACAAAGACATAGTCATAGTCTAACATGATCACCTAATATCAATAGCAGAACATATATATTAAAATTGATCATATTTAGATAGATATGTTCATACTTCACATAAATCAACTACACAAATCATCATAATACTTTAAGTGGTGCCGACAAGGCCATAATTATCATAATACATAAAGTAACGTCGACAAGACCATATCATTCACATAGAACCGCCACCATAAGTGTACCATATCAATAATAATTGCAATAAAAAATCTATACATAATTAGGGCCGCATACCACCCATTAATTCTGACCACTTCAATCGGAAGCTAAATCGTCCAATTCAATACCATAAGGCCCTTACACATGGCCATGAACCTCAATTCAATACATAAATTATAATACTCAATGAATCTAGGTAAATTCAATATAGATTTATCAGTCTAAGACAAATTAGACATCTGTTGAATACAATTCTTACATCATGAGTAGCCGATAGGAAACTACACTAGAATTTTAATAAAATATGTCAATATCAATTCAATAAGCTTAATATTCAATGGATCTAAGAATATAAAATACTGAGTTGATCAAATTGAAACATCCTATAAACCATACAATCATCATCTATACATAAATCTAGAGCCATAACAATCTACACATGAACTCATTAATATCAAAGCATGATAACACAACCCATATTTTAGTCAAATTGAGAGATTTGAGAAGGTAAAGGTTTCGTGGAGAATTTCATTGGAAAACATCTATTATACATCAATAATATCATATCTTAAGGTTTGAAAACGTTTCATGCAAGAACCCAAGACTTAGAGTAGAAATTGGACTTTTCCATCTTTTTTAAATATTTGAAAATAATCTTTGAAATTGAATCTAAGGTTATAGAAAGCTTTAGATTAAGAAATACCATACCTTATTATAAAATCTAATGATAATTGTAGAATAAACTCCATTGAAGATCCATATTCAAGCTCTATCTTCACTTTGAGCTCTCATGGAGGTGTTGGATGAAAGTTTGGGAGGAAAGGAGTTTTGATCAAGGTGCTATGGTTTAAATGAAATTTTGATAACTTAAATACTCTTAAAATACCCAAATACTCCTAAAATAATCGTCCTCATATTTTATAAGACTTGGGGTGAATTTCCGAAAAACCCCAAAGTCGTAATACAAAGCAGCCATATTTTTCAGCATCATCGACGCCCTAGCATTGACGGTCCGTGGGTGAGACCATGCCCCATCGATGGGGCTCGTTTGTAGCTTCTGAAGATCCTCAACCTGAAGAATACATGTCTCCATCAACTCCATCCATCGACGGGCCGTCGTCTTGTCGACTGGCCGTCGTTTGGGGCAATTGATTGCCACTGCCCGTAGTGTTGAGCTCCAAGATGTGGTCCTCCCTCTAGGGCCCCTTGTGGGTCCTAGGTGGAGTCTTACCCAAACCTTAAACTTCTAAACACGTACGTATAAGTATTAGGAACATCTCTAAACAAGTTCAACATCAAACAAGCCACTTAACATGCTAAAACACATCAAAACACACAAGGACGTCTTAAGGCTATCTTTCGAACGTCACCGGAAGTTCTTGGACGTTTGACCTCCAAACCTTACCAAACCTAACATTCTGACTCTAAACAATACTATCAACCATATAATTACCTTATAAACTCATTACTCACACATAATCACATGAAATTATTTAAGGCACATAGGTAACTAGTCGTCGAACGTCTTGGTCATCCCTTGACGTTTGACTTCTAACTTAACCAAAATCACGAAACACTGCCTCAAACATCATTTTTCACCATCTTACGACTTCAAGACTTTATGTCACACACATTAGGACCTAGTTTCACCTAATTAATTTTTGGAGGTGTTATACGCTTACTATATGGTATAAAAACCCTTTAGAGATCATCTTACAAGCTTCAAAAAAGAAATTATACAACCTCTAGTAATAGAATTTCCCCCTTTAACTCTAAAATTGTCTCATTTGGAAAGTTAAACTTCACCACCCTCGTTCTACGATCTATTGAAGCAAAACAAGCATGCAACCAGTCCTTACCCAAAATGACATCCAAATCAAACATATCAATTTCTACTAGTTCAACTTGAGTAACTCTATTGGGAAACATTATAGGATAATTTCTATATACTCTTTTTGCAACAACTAAATCACCACCCGAGTAGACACCAACAAAGGTTCGCTCAAGATATCGGGTAAAATGTCAAACATTTTAGCTACTAAAGGTGTAACAAATTACAAAGTAGCACAGGGATCAAGTAAAGCACATATATCATTAGAAAATACGTTCGACATACCGGTCATTACATCAGGAGATTTCTCTTGCTCACCTCCAGAGCGCAGAGCATAAAAGTGGTTCTTCTTCGGAGCATCAACAGTAGAACCACTTGCTTGAGCTTGACCACTACCCTTTTCTAGACCCTTCAAATTTGGGAAATCCTTCACCTTTGTGTCCATCTTCCCACAACCAAAGCGATTGTCCATCCCAACGAGGCAATCGTCATAATGCTTCTTGCCACACTTTCCTCAAGTTGGCTTTTTGGTTGTTGAACTAGTACCCCTTCCCTTTTGAGACTTAGGGTTTGAAACCCTGTCATCACGAGTCATAGGGAACCTGGAAGGAACTTGATTATAGAACATCTTCTTGAACCTAGGCTTATCTTGGATATCAATCCTAACCTTTGAAGATTCACCATCAAAAGACTTTGCTCTCTCAGCATCTCTACTCTTTCTCTTAACCCTTGTCTCTTACACTTGTTGAACATGAACCATGAGACGATCAATGTTAATATTATCATGTTGCATAACCGAGCGACATTTTTATTTCAAGTCATCTGACACTCATATCACAAAGCGGCTCATTTCATCCCTAGGGTTGGAAACCAAAAAAGGAGCATACTTTGAGAATTTAGTAAGTTTGAAAGATTAGTCAAGTACACTCATAGCTCCTTTTTGATGAAGGTTGATTAATTCTTCAACTATGACTTCCCTCTTCTCCATAGGAAAGAACCAATCATGAAAAGCCTTCTCGAAAATGTCCTATGGCACCGGTCCACCCCTTTAAGGCCTATTGTCTCTCCATTGGACGCACCAAGTTTGGGCCATATATTTGAGTTGGTAAGTGTCTAACTCGTCTCTCTCACTAGTATTCAAACCCATAGCATATAAATCTTGTAGATTTCATTAATGAACTCTTGGTGGTCTTCCTCAACTATGGCCCCATAGAAAGTAGGGGGATTCATCCTAGTGAAATTCCTCAAATGGGAGGCCATCACTACACTATTTTAGGCCTACGGCCACCCCACTAAAGTGTAGCCTAAATGAGCAAAAAGTGTGAACTTTTATATATGGCTACAGTATTGGACTTTAAGAAACACTTTTTAGGGGGTTGCCTAAAGAAACGTAACCTTTGACATTAGGCAACACTTTTTAAATGTCTCCGTCTTTGGCTACACTTATAAATCATATCCAAAGACGTATAAGGGCACTCTCTATTGTGATGCATTAGCAACACCTTTTTTTTACTATACTACACTTAAAAGTGTTGCCTCTGCAGTGGTCACACTTCAAAATTGTTGCCTTTGATATGTCATCTAGATTAACAGTTACAATGTGTAACTTTATATCTCATGTAGAGCAACACTTATAAAGTGTGACTTTATATCTCATCTAGAGAAACACTTATAAAGTGTAATGTTAACATAAGACGTCCGACAACAACACTTTTGAATTGCATATATTACATATATGATCACACAATCATATATGCAAGTGACCTAAAGCACAAAATAATATAGTAATTAAATCGAAGTTTATTTCAAATAAACTTCAAGAAACATACAATATGTAACTAAAATATGTAGATTTTCAATAAATTTCAAAATATAGTAGGTCTTGTATACTTACACATATTTATAAAGAAATATGTTATGTATGTGTACACAATAGTTCACAAAGTACTCGAACAATAGTTCAATATACTTTAGCAATGAATATATTTCACAAAATCAAGCATAATGTATTGAAACTTCTGCAAAAGTTCAAAACATCTTCATCATCCACTTCAATGAGATCAAATTGACTTGAGCATAATATTCTTCAATAATAGACTGACTGCTACTCACCTAGAACTTGTTTCGTCATCCATTTAAAAGAGATCAAATTGACATGAGCACAATATTCTTCAACAATAAACTAACTGCTACTCACCCAGAACTGGTCGCACTGTCTAGAAGATATATAAGTTTCATGCAACATACCAATGTTATCGTAGATGAGAACTATATATCCAAAATGTAAAATGAAACCATTAGGTCTTTTAAGGGGAAAGACCTTTCATAAATTACATCCAGGTAATATAACTAAAGGGTTGGACTTTGTGACACATCAAAATGTCCAAACATATGTGATAAAAAAAATCTGGACAACTATTTCCTTTACCCCACAATATTTTTCTCACTTTAACCTGGCTAACTTATAAAACGAGAGTTTTACTCTTTTATATGGAGCAAGTAAAGATATGAGTAACTTTTTAGCTTTGAAGACCCTTACAAGTAAAAGTTGCATATTACAGCCTCCTCACATAGGGGTATACTTCGGAATCCATACATAGCTAGGATGGTCGATGTCGGTTATTGTCTATTCTCATCATATGGGATGTACACTCTAGTTATTGGATAAGTTCTACAAAGTGTGGGTAGTGCAATGGGACGCTATCTATAAATTTCACAATTAGGCTTATGAAGATACTAGGTGACTTCCCTAGCTCCTCCAAGACAATTATGTGAAGTCCTTTACTTGATCATTTGTGTCTTAAATGGATTTAAATGAATATTGTTGACTTATGGAAAATATTGAAAAGGAAAATATATGTCTTGCATAAGTGGAGAGTCTAATGATGGAAAAGAGTTATTTAAGGAATATGGAACTATGTGTTAGTGTGATGTAACGAATATTCTTACTTTAGGTAGTCTCAAGGATTACTTGGTGTGCTTAAAGAGGGTATATGGCCAGTATATTTTTGTCTTACTAAAGTGAGTCTTAGGATAACCATTAGTAGTGGGTCTAGATGCTTGAATAGGTTCTAGATGATTATGGTCCTATTGTGGATTACTTGGGTATGTTTTATATGTGATATTTACTTGATGATGTTCTTATACATGTTTCATGACATTTATATCATAAGAGCATGAAAGAAATATATTAAAGTAATTGTCCTTTTTAGCATGATTTTTTTGCATGTTAACCTACTTAGTACATTTAATGTGCTAGTTCCATATGTTGTTATGTTTTTGCAAGTTTAGGTGGAAAGTGAGGACCCTAGTAGATGTGAAGCTTGGGATTAGCATTCTCTCATGAAGACTTGGTATGCCCTAATAGATTTGAGGACGTAGTTTATGTTTAGTTTCCTTTTTCAAAAGACATTGTAATAGACTATATCAAACATTCAAATTGATGTAAGGACCGTTACCCTAACATATTTTATTTGTCTAATATGGCTTATGAAAGAGACTTAGGCTTTTCTATATTTCTTTAAATATTTTGACTATTGTGATGAAAAGTTTTAATTTCTCACTACTCTTCATATCTATGCGATTAAAGATGTCTAAGGGATTGTATAAGACCTCTGAAAGGTCGAATACTCCGTGTAGCTTCTAGGGTATACCCTTAGTTCATTGCATACATTGTATTAGAGAAAAAATTTATGAAGTAGTCCATAGGATTCAAAGTCACGTCTAGTAGAGTCTTGTTCATTGGTGTGAGTTGCAACACTGGGCGATAGAGTTTCCCTTTCTTCATTATTTTTATGTCATTCCATAGATTTGAGGTCATAAGTACCCTTTCCAAATCTACTCTTTTGTGTTTATAGGAAATGAACACGAGAAGGACAAACGCAAGAAAAGTTGATGAGGAAGTGGTAATTGAGGGAGTTCCTCCCTGAGGTGTTCAAGTTCCCCAAGATAGACAAGCTCCACAAGGTAAACAAGATCCTAAATATTAACAAGCCCCTATAGTTTATCAAGGGAATGAGATTCCAGTAGATCCCCTGGAGATACCTAATGGGGAGATTAGAAGAGCTCTTCTTACAATAGCCCGAGCCATGACAACTCAAGTGAATATAGATGTTGGTATAGGATGAATTCTCTTGAGATCACTATGACCTCTAGATTGAGGGATTTTGTGAGGATTAATCCTCCTATACTCGTTGGTTCTAAGGTGGGAGATGATCATAAGTATTCTAGATGTTGTTTATAAGGTGTTAAGTTCTATAGGGGTGAATCTAGAGAAAAGGCGGTTTTAGCTTCATACAAATTGAAGGAAGTTTCGCAAGTGTTGTACAAACAATGGAAAGAAATAGACCGGTTGAATTAGGTCCTATAGAATGGGAAGAGTTTAAGGAAGCATCTTAGGAAAGTACTTTCCCTGTGTGAAGAGAGAGGTGAATGTTTAGGGTTTTATAAACCTTAGGCAAGGTAACATGAGTGTTGAGGAGTATTCCTTGAAATTTACCCTATTGTCTGAGTATACCCCATTTTTGGTGTCTAACCCTAAGGATGAGATGAGTAGGTTTATTACCGGTGTTTTCGACCTTGTGAAAGAAGGGTGTCGTACCGATATGCTCTATAATGGCGTGCACCTATGTAGACTTATGGTGTATGCTTCGTTGAAGAGTCCAATCTTAGTACGATTTCAAGAAATTTGAAGAGGGTAGATTCGATGAGCAAAACCAACCTAGGTTTAAGAAGAGGGCTCCAAATCAAGATGGTCCTAGCGCTCTTAAGGTCAAGCATGAAATAGGTAGTGGTCCTCAAAGTGTTAAGCCTACTTGTTTCCTTTGTTGGAAGAAGTAGTTTGGAAAGTGCCTAGCCGGTACTAGTGGGTGCTAATATTGTGGAAAGGATGATCACAAGGTGATAGATTGTCCTACTATTGCCTCTAGAATAAGAAGAATCACTTTTATCACTTCCAAATAGATAAGGGAACAAATGTGAATCCTGATTAAGGTACCGGTAAGTTATAGTATTCTCTTTTGAGTTATATGGGTTCCTTATAATTGGGGGAGTATGATGAATAGTTGTTTTATGGATTGTTGTCTCTTCTCTTCTATTCTATTCAAGCTTGAGAGTTAGAACTTTTAGTAGCATGTTGCATGTGTTTAGGAGTTTAAGTGAAAATAAATTACATTGATCTCCTTACATTGTGAAATCGTTTCATGAGTTTATGGTTTTATGGTAAATTATCTTACATGATTTTGTGTCTTGTATTGTCATACCTTGATAATGAATTGCTTAAATGTTACAAATGTGAACTTGTAAGTATGCTTTACATTCAAGTACATGAAAATGTTGCATAATTCTGCTTTAATGAAAAGTTGGCATTTTGTGCACGAAAATGTTGTAGATAAGCATGATGATATGTGAAGAAGGAAGTTCCTCATATATAATATGAAAATGTAGAGTCTTATTGCATCATAAGTTGTCGATGATGATATTCCTACTTTCTTTTTGTGTTTTGAGTCTATTTTGTAGGTGGAGTGACGTTCCTCCTAACTATGTGTATTGTATATGATGTGGTATGGTTATGAGCTGATAGTCTTGAATCCTTATCTCTTAAAAGTATTGTAAGTGTTTAAAGTGCTTGAAATGCCATTCGAGCACGAATGGTGTCAAAGTGGGGAAGATTGTTACACCCCTCAAAAAGAACTATGTTAAAATTAGAGCATATCATGTGTTTTATGAGTTAATAAGGTGTTAAAGACATGATTAATCGCTTTTGAAGTCAGTTTGAAAAGTTTGGAAGTGAACCGTCCAAGGACGACCAAGACGTCCGAAAACTAGACTGATATGTAAAGGGTTATTGTAAAAGGATGAAATTGTGTATCGATGGTTACTACACATAGACTGATATGTAAAGGGTTAAAATGTACGAGTATGACTCCTCGAGGACCATCCTAAGGGTCCCCAAGGAGGACCCAAACGTTGGCCAAGAAAGCTGTCGGGCAGCCTGTTTGTGGAGATGGTGGCGCATTGTGTGGTGCACATTTAAAGGTAAAAAATTTTGCCCTGCGACCCCGGTCAAACAAGAACCATTCTGTCTTTAAAATAATAACAGAACCAAGAACTTGAAGTGTCCCCGCAAAGAGCATCCATGTCCTAGATTTTGGTCGCATTGTTTTTAAGTCAATTTAGACTTTGTTAAAAGGTGCAATAAGTGTAGGGGTCTTTTTGGTACATTGGAGATAATTTAGAAACGGTAATAGAGTCATTTTAACCCCAAATTCACCAATAAAAACAAAACCCTTAACCCAAAACAAAATCTCTCAAATTCCTTCTATGAAAACATCCATTGTTGAAGATTTGAAACTCCAAGTAACATGACTAAATTCACGAAGTTTTTCAACCCGATTTCGTGGATTTTCTTAAATTAAGGTATTGTTATTTCATCCTTGATTCTCTATTTATTCAAGAAGCCAATTCCAAAGTCTTTTTATATTCAAAAACATAGAAATCGTATTTTGAATTCTAAGCATGGGTTCTTGCATGAAAAGGTTTAAATCAATGATTCATGAAGTAATTGATGTTAATTGGTAGTTTTCAAATCAAAATTTCCATGAACGCATGTATTCCTTGAATTTCCAATTTAAGCTCTAAAGTGGGTGAATAAATCATGACTAAATATTATAGAATTCATGTGTAGATTGTATTATTCTATTGAATTATGTATTGATCATGATAAAATTGTTTATAGGTTGCCTTATAATGATGATATCTATCTTGTATATTGTTGGATCACTTATATGGATTGAATATTGGTTCAGTATTGTACATTTCTATTGGTAAAAGCTTTTGTAATATGAATTTGTTGAAACGGGCTAAGGAATGGTGATGATGTATATGGAAGGTGGTGAGTTTACTTAATTCATCTATTTTGTATAGAATAGATATTGAATAGCATTGATTGGTATTATCCACTTATGGTTGCGGTGCGTAATTGTTTTACTTGTTATGTGCATGGCCTTGTCGGCATTATTATGTGAATTGTTCTATTACTATGTAATAAGTTGTATAGATGATCAATGTGAAGGATGACATTGTGTATCTGCATGTGTGGGGTCAAAGTATGATTCCTCTAAATGGTTATTTGTGAGTATGATAGACTATGATGAGTCTCTATGTGGTAATAGGTATCTTTTTAGGTAGCATATGTTGTCCCTATATGGTACATGAATGTCATTCTATACATGATATGATAATATGTGTCTTGATTGGTAGACTTAGGTCCCTCTACTTGATACATGAAAGATATGTGAATGTGAACTCTTGACTTAGTGGGCTTAGGCGTCTTTGTCATCTATGTGTATGAATGAATATTGAATTAAAGTCTAGAATCAGTAGACCTAAGATGGTGACCTTTTAAGGATGAATTATATAGGACCTTGAATATGAACCAAGGTTAAGAATGAGTACCTTGAATATGAAAAGAAGGTCAAGAATCTGTAACCTTGAATAAGGAAAAGAAGGTTAATCAAAGCCTTGAAGTGCAAAACCGTAATGGTGCCTTCTTGAGTTGAATGATGGACTTAGAGGTAGGTTGTCTGGAATGGCATGAAACCATTTCTAAGTAATTCATAAGCTCTATCCTAATAGTCCTTGGTTTTTAGCCCTAGTGGACCCATCCTTGTGAAGAAAATGTATTATGAGTTGGTATGTCTTACTGATGGTACATTTTCTATTACACCTAAGGAATGATTACTCTACGAGAATTAAGGCTAAGAACCGGGTGAAAAATATTATGGTAGTATCTCTACTTAAGATGAGACTAGAGTAAAAAGGATCCCTTGATATTCCTTAACCACGTGCAAACATGGGATGTGTACTAGTTCTAACTTGCCAAGTAGAACACCCTCCTTCGAGTAGGGTTGACTTCGGATTTCATACCTTGCTAGTACGGTATATGTCGGTTAATGTCTATTCTCATCATATGGTATGTAAATTTTAGTTATTAGATAAGTTCTACAACGTTTGTGTGGTGGAATGGGATGCTATCTATACATTACATGAGTAGGCTTGGAAGATGCTAAGTTGGTTTCCTATGACCTCCAAGACAATTAGGTGAAGGCTTTTACTTGATTACTTTTTTATTAAATGGCTTTAAATGAATATTGTTGACTTTATTGAATGTGTTGAAAAGGAAAGTTCATGTCTTGCATATGTTGAGAGGCTAAATGATAAAAATTGGTTGCTTAAGGAATATAGAAATATTTGTTATTGTGATGTATAGAATATTCTTACTTTAGGTAGTCACAAGTATTAGTTAGGTATGCTTGAAGAAGATGTATGAGCGTTCTCTTTTTGTCTTACTTAAATGAGTCTTAGGATAGCCTTAAGTAGGGGGTCTAGATGCTTTAATGGGTTCTAAATAATTATGGTCATATTATGGATTACTTGGGCATGTATTATATGTGATATTGACTTGATGATGTCCTTACACTTGTTTTATCACAGTTATATCAAAAGAGCATGAAAGCATATCTTAAAATAAATGTCTATTTTAGCATGGGTTTCTTGCATGTTAACCTACTTAGTACATTCAATGTGCAAATTCCATGTGTTGTTCTATTTCTACAAGTGTAGGTGACAAGAGAGGATTCTAGTAGAGGTGAAGCTTGTGATTAGAATTCTCTCAAGAATACTTGGTATGTCCTCATAGGTTCAAGGACATAGATTATGATTAGTTTCCTTTTTCAAAAGACATTGTAATAGACTATAGCTATCTTTTAATATTTATATATGGGTCGTGACCCTAGGATATTATGTTTGTCTTAGATGACTTATGAAAGAGCCTTAGTCTTTCCTATATTTCTATAAAGAATTTGAAAATTGAGTTGAAAAGTTTTAATTCCCCCTACTTTTCATATATATGCGATGAAAGATGTATAAGAGCTTGTATAAGGCCTCCGAGAGGTCTAATATGCCGTGTAACTTCTACGGTATACTCTTGGGTCATTCCACTACAAAAGAGCATGGGGCATAACTATAAATGAGGGGAATCTAACCCTCCTAAAAATGGGAAGAGAACACTTCATAAGGGAGGAAAAGGCATGGGAAGGGCGCCTGAAGATGAGAGACCAAAGCACGATTCCGAAAGTTATGGGGATTCATTTGGCTCCTAGGTTGTATTCTACAAGCTCGATGACAATTCTCTACAAGTCTCGCCAGGATTTGGATAGAGTTTTAGAAGCCACTCCCCATGTTGCTCATGCAGTGCCCTCTTCTGCATTGACTTTGGTTCCTACTGCACAAGTTTAGGTTCCTCTTTTCGACTAATCACTACACTAAAATCCAAGGGATTGAGGATTATTCTAGATGAGAAATTGTGTCCACAGAGGGGTTAGAGGGAAGATACTCTCTACTGTGGGACACACTCCGATATCATTGATTTGATATTTTCACAATGCCCTAAGGTCCATATATCGCCAATTGTGTCCCTGAGTTATATTTTGCTTATGGTGATCCAATTCCTTAGGCGAAGAAGAAGGCCAGTACGTTCAGGCTGTTGAAGTCTATAGTGGTACGGGAAAAGGAATGGGCTGCAACAATGACCACATAAATGCATTGCTTGACAGAGCCACGTGAATTAATTAGGAGTATAAGGGTTTCTCGACATCTTAATATCTGGATGACCTAAAGGGCTGGCTTGCCCCCTTTATTTTTGTACCACCCGTAAGTTGATTGATACGAGAACCCAGATGGAGAAGAATTATTTTGATGTACCTGCAGGGTGCTGGTTCATATTCATCGCCAACTCCATCATGTTTCCATTTTCTGTCATGCAAATGCAGTCTGTCTATAACCAACCATAGCAAAGAACTGGCTCAACAGGGAATCATTATTAAGCAAAAGATGGTCATGTGGGCCAAATCGTGACAAACGCCCATTCATTTCTTAATCTTGGCTATAGAGTTGTGTCGGCGTGCTGCGGTCCCTTGGGACAAGAAGAGTGAAATTTAGGTCACTCCTCCATCATCAAAAGATATACGGCGTATAGAAGAAGAGAAAACATGGGAGGAGGAAGACTTGATGAGAGCAGCTGCGCTGGGCGAATCCACAGAGATTGATTATGAGATGATACCTGCAGAGGTACCTTTTCCTACTCCGGCCTCCAGATGGTGGACACTCTTCGTGAGTTAAGATGAAATGCTTAGTAGGAACCTCACTATTCCCTAAGAGCTTTCCAAAGAACGGTTGGAGGTTGGATATTCTTCGTGAGTTGAGTTGTAGTATTAAAATGTAACCTCTAGAGATGGGTAATCACCGTGATTTAAGATGTAGTTGTTAGTAACAATCTCGTAACCTATACCTAATGATTGTAATGAATTTGTAAGAATCCATAGGGGAGTTATGCTTAGCACCGAGAGTATTTGAATAAGGGTTTGATGCTCTTTGTGTGTAAAGATGTTGTATCCAATGTACCTCTTGAGATAAGTGCTCTTCATCAGTTGAGTTCGGGTTCTTGGAAACAATGTCCTTATCTTTTAACTATGCGCCCTCATAGGTCTAGATATTGGAGATCAATGTAAAGGCTAAAAGAGTGACCCTACCTTAGGCATGTAGGGATCCCTCATCCGATAGGGGTTCATACCGGGATACCAGGTGAAGCTCTAATGGTCTATGTCGGTTAAAGCAAGCCCCAAAAATGAAGGTAATAAACTAATTCTACTTAAGGGTGTACTACTTAGGGTAGGTGGTTGAATGATATGTAATCTATACATTGCACAAATAGACATTTGTATGGAGGCTTGGTGTGTCCTTATATAAATATGTATGAATGGGTTGCTATATAATGTTAATGAAGTAAGTCGATTTTAAGTCTAATGTCAATGAAGCATGTTGATCTTATGTCTAACATTATGAATGAAATTAAAGTGATTGAATATGATGTTCCTAGCCTATGTAATTCCTAAGGAGCACTAAGGTGGGAGTAGTAGTATGGGATGCTACATTCATATTGCTTGATTGTGACTTGGGGGTTGTTTTAGAGGATGGTCTTTATGTGAAGTTCATAAATTCATGTATGGTTCCTCTAGTACCTTTAGTAAGGAATGTTTACTTGTTGAGTAGGAATGAAGTATGGTTATTTTTAGTAGTTTTAAGGGTCACTTAGGTGTGTATTGAAGAGGTTGTACGGGCAGTCTGTTCATATTTTCCCTAGGTGAGTCTTAGCATAGGTTTGGATAGGAAAATCAAATTATAAATGGATTACTTCATAAATGTGACTAAATACTGAAGATCATGGATGTTTTACCTTATATAATAAAAGATGACATATGTACTATCTTGTACACTTGATTCATGATTATTTTATAAAAATAGCATGAAAAGTATGTTTCCACTAAAATGTCCTCTTTAAGCATGTTTTTGCATATTGTCATACTTAGTATAATATTTGTACTAACTCGTATTCTTCTATTTTTCTAAAAATATAGCTGGGAAGCAAGTGAAGTTGTACTCATTATTAGGAAAAAGCCCTTCACTTCAAAACAATCAATCAGGACAAGTGTCATCCGCGCTTTTTCTGACTATTGAAAGTTCTTAGAAGGTGAAGCTTCGAATATAGATTTCTCCCAAGATTTGTATATCCTCATATGTTCGAGGACATGAAACATGTTTTTTTTAGTTTATTTCATTAAGGACTTCTATAAGACATAGTATATTTCTCTCAAAGTAATGGTCTGTGACCATATATGTTAAGTCGTGTCTAAGGTTGCTTGTGATAATTAGACTTCTTTCCTTTTGTTGTATGAAAGACTTTCATTTAGATATGTTGTGAAAAGCTTTAATTCTGCGATACTTTTCATACCTCAATAATTAATAATAGCTAAGAGGCAAGTACGCCATGTAACTTCAAGGGTGTACCCTTGGGCCGTTACAAACTTTATATTAGAGAATAAAGTTTTGTGACATATTTTAGGGTCCAAAGACTCACAAGACATGTCTAGTAGAGTCTTTTTCATCGGTGTGAGTCACGACACATCTATTAGCAACAGGCTATTGGACGATAGAAGTTTTTCTTTCTTCATTACTCTTGTGTCGTGCCATAGAGCTTAACTCCATGAGATATTTTTCTTATTTCCTTGTTCGGTGGTCTTCAAGATATGATTGCTTGATTGGATCATGTCTCAAGAATTGAGGGACAAAAGTGAGTCTTGATGCTTATTTTTGTTTTGTGACAAGATGTGCATATGTGAAGGTGGATTTGGAAGAATTTGTGAGTTGACACTATTTTGGGCTATGTGAGATCTATGAGATAGGAGGTATTGCATTAGGAAGTTTTGTTGTGAAGTATTTCTAGTTTGATAAGTGTAATAATGGTTGAATTAAGTCTTTTTGGGGGACAATGAGTTACCATATAGTTATGTGTAATGACAGTATAAAGTTATGGTGTAGATTTGAGGGGTGTTTGAAAATGTGGAAGATAGTAAGATTTGAAAGTTTCCCTTTATTATGAGAAATTCTTCATGATGTCTTTGTGTTGCATTGAAGTTCTTGTGTAGGCTTATCCCTAAGAAGGAGAAATAGTGTGCTTACCTACAAAGGTAATTGTGAGGTTATGCTACTAAATGGTAGAATTCATATAGCTAGATTTGGTTCCAAGATGAAACTAATTGAATAGGTAGAAAGAAAAAGAGGGATTTTTACTACATGAGTGTGGGTGATGTGGTGCCTAAGAGTTGAATGAGGTGATGTCAAGAGATTCTGTCTAAGCTTAAGTCCTAAGTGGAGGATTATATGCTTTGCTAGTAAGGTTTATTGGTAGTCTTGATGTTCACACGTTAAGTTTGTATGAGTTCCCACCATATGAGAGGTATAGTGGGTTATGAAGTATGAGACCTTCAAGATGCTTTGTAAGGGTCTTAACAAGTATTCATAAGAATGTGCAAAGGAGCTAATTTGCAATAAGGGCCTTGGTGAGTCATAGTACCTTATGGTTTGTTTGATTTGTTCATTAGATGAGTTAACCATATGTTAGGGAGAATGAGTTGAGTAGTAAGGTAGTTGATATCCTTATCTTTCCCTTCTATTCTTACTCAAGCTTGAGACCAAATTCTTAGTAGTTTGGTTATATTTTGGATTCTTCAATATGAGTATGAGTTGCGTTTCTCCTCATGTTATGAATACCTTTTGTGGCACGATGTTTTGCATGATTTTGGTTATATCATAGCTACATGGGAAGATTGGTAGTTAATCTATATTTATCATGCCAATGTGCACCTAATGATAATTGCTTAATTTCCTTATGAGTCACTATGTCTAGATGTCAATGTGTGATTTAAAATTATTATATGTTGAGATTTATAATGATATGATGAGAATTTCGAATGTTGGAGAAGGTAGTTCCTCCAAAAATGCAAAAAAAGATGATGAAGTGTGTGTGTACTTTTAATTGTGGAAAAAGTTCCAATTTTCTTGTGTTGCTTAGAGTGAATAATGATGTGAAGGTGGTGTTCCTTGTAATTTTAGTGCATTAAATATGATGTTTTATTCATGATGAGTGTGTGCTGTGAGTTTCTAGATGAGTCCTTGAAAGTGTTTAGTGTCATTCGAGGATGAATGTTTTTCTAAGTGGGGGAAATGTAACGACCCTCAAAATGAACTAGGTTAAAATAGATCTTTCCATGTGTTTCATAAGTTAATGATGTGCTAAAATGATGAAGAATAACTTCACATGTAAGTTTTAAAGAGTTTGGGAGTCAAACGTCAAAGAATGACCAATATGTTTGGAAACTAGTCTTATGTGTGCTAGTGTACCTTTGCATGTTTTATGTGTTTTTTGTTATTCAAATTGATAGGAAGGGACCTTAGCACCTATTGAGTCGTGTTTAGGGTTGAAACTTCCGGGTACGATTCCTCAAGAACCACCTTAAGGGTCCTTCAGAAGGACCCAAATGTTGGCATTAAGTTGGAATAAGCAGCCCCAAACCAAGGCCACAAACAAAAGGTTATTCATCAAGTGACGCCCCGTCAAATGGGGTTGTGGCTTCACACATAGTTGTGAGAGCTTGGACCCCAAATAAGGGACCTCTGATCCAAATGACACCAACCAAGAAGGACTGTCGATAAGACGATGCCTAGTAGATGGGGTTGGTCGTTTGGGCCTGTAATTCTGCGTGTAATTCGCCCAAGTAAGGGGTGAATTGGGAAATTCACCCGACGTCCTAATTAACTAGTAGACGGTTGTTTTTGGGGTTATTAGGTACTTTAAGTTATTTTATAACCATAAACCCTAAATTAGACTTCACTTTTCAAAATCAAAACCCCTCACCCAAGGAAAAATCTCTAGAGACTCCATTTGAGCTTGTACTTAAGGTAGAGCTAGTATTAAAGATTTTGAGTGGTTTCTTCACCAAATTTAGTTGGTTTCTCTTAATAAGGTATGGTAGTTCACGTAACACTTCAAAACTCCAAGACGTGTTCCAGAGCGTAACATAAGTGTCATAAGGTCTAGACACTGTTTTAAGGTCTATATTTAATGAATATAAGTCATTTATGAAGTCTAGAAACCAAAACGTTCAAGAATGTCCATGACGTTCGGAAACTAGTTCAAGGAGGTACTAGCGTGCCTTAGCCTATATGACTAGCTTTTCAGAGTCGAAAAAAAGATGAAAATTGCTGAGGGGGTGTATAAGATTTATTTAAGTTGATTCAAAGTCGAAACATCCAGGCATGACTTCTGAGGGACCAAAAAAGGGCCCTTGAGGAGGACCCTTGCATAATGGGGTCAAAGACTGCCTGGGCAGTGTGCACCTACGAAGGGAAACGATGAGGCCTAGGTTGATAGACGAGCCGTCGATGCCATTCTTCGACCAAAACTTATCCATTTTGGCTAATGGTCCATTTAGACCACACTATGGACTTACCAACGGATGTGCAGCGCGGAAGGAGGGGCTGGTCGACGATTGACCCACGATCCGTTGATCGTGGTGTCGTCTGTGAGGGACAAAGTTTTCTGCACGTTTTAAGTTGGTTAAAATTAATTAATTAATTAATTATTTAGGGGATTAGGTAGGTATAATTAACTTATTTAACACCCTATATAAACTCCCTAACCTAATTAGTCTAACATAAAGCTCATAATTCCCAAACCCAAAACTCTCTTCCTTCTCTCTTCTTTCTCTCTCCCAAAGAAACCCCCATTCAAGACCAAGCTACAGGTAGATTAAAGGGATGGAAAGGGTCAATTTACTCCATCAATATTCATCAATTATAAAGGTATGGTATCTCTTTCCACTTTGAGACCTCTTTCCTCAAAGGGTTCCATCAAATTATTTTCAAAAGTTGGATTTTAAGTGGGTTTTCATCCAATACAAATTTGATTTTGTGAAGTGATTTGTTTATGATTTATTTTGGATATTATTAATAGATTAACATGTATTATAACTTAATTATTATATATGTTGATGGTTTGGTCTCTTTATAGAAGATGACCTTTACCCCTTAACCTAGTCTGATGATCTTGAAATGAATTGTGTTATATTGGTTCAATTGACTTGGTTATTAGTTGAATTAATACTATATGATGTTATTGTACTAATGATGAATGAATTAGGGTGATTTATATACCACCTATCGTTCTAGTGCTTGGGAAGTGATCTAGGTTATGAAGTATGTTATGACTTTGACCTAAGTATGTTTTCTTAAGTTATGAACTAGCATTGAATTGTGATGTAGTGATTCTTTTAGCCTTGTTATCATGTTGGTCATTTAATTATGATGATGTTATACCCTCATTGTGTTGAATTAAGGGTTGATGGTAAGACCATGATCATGAATTATGAAGAAAACTTGGTAAGTCTTATGATCCCTATCCTTTACTTCAAATTATGGTTTATTGTCATTAAGTCATGATGTTATATTGGAGTATGCCTTGTATTAGGATTGATAGGGTGGTATTATGCTTAACTGAAATGTCTTGACTATGGTTTATGAGGTGTTGTCTAAGATGTAAATGTTATAAGTATGGTTAATGATTTACCAATGTGCCTTATCATGATATGAAAATGTTAATGTCCTAATTTCACCTATATGAATTGTAACGAAAGGACAATAGTAAAGAAATTCTTAATTAGCTAAGATGATTATAATGTCTATAAAAGGTTTAGACCCCATGACCTACAACAAGCTATGATGATTAATAAAGACATTAATGACATTTCAAAAGGGACTCTAGCGTAGCACAGAGTGAACTAGACTGAGGAGTGTCCCTTCCCACATACGGAAGGTAGGATCACTAATGTACTCTTGAGATTGGAGACTACAATGCATGTAGCATAAAGAGGGTCCCAACTATATCTCCTAGTTCTTGAACTATGTTTCCCCCATAGGAATAGTACCTAGTGGATCCACGTAGTTGCAATGTTTATGTTTTGGCACTACCTTAGAAAGTAGTCCGCCTTCTTTTGGTGTAGGGTTCCATGAGACCAGATTCCACATTAGTTCATGTGGTCTATTTCGGTTAGGACAACATGTTCCCAAAAGATAAAATTAAATAAAGGAATGAACTCTACCTAAGATAACCTTAGGGGTTTAGCGTAGTCTAGGTAAGGGTATGGATTCTACCTAAAAATTGTGCTAGTTAGCCTTGAGGGAAGTCTTAGGAGGATGTTCTTATGTATGAATATGTTTATGATGGTATATGATATGTATATGATAAATGATAGAATATGTGCCTTCACTTATCAGTCAATGGACCAGGTCCCTTGAAACACTAATAAGTATAAACAAAAAGTTAAATGCTGTTTAAACAACACAGCAATTTTACGTGGAAACCTCCTTGCTTAAGGGAGTAAAACCACGACCTGTCTCACAGGATTTTCAATCGTTTTCACTAATCTTCTGAAGCAAAATTGAAACACGATTACAACAAATGTGATAAGAATTTTTAATCTCACGTTCAAGAAATAATCTCTATTGCTTAACAAGCCTAAGTAGCAATAAATCTACCCACTAAGCTATCACACCTAGACAAATTAGAATTTCAACACTACTCACTGATTCCTTTATAGTTTCAGGAATAGCAATGT
This sequence comes from Solanum pennellii, assembly GCF_001406875.1. Classification (NCBI taxonomy): domain Eukaryota; kingdom Viridiplantae; phylum Streptophyta; class Magnoliopsida; order Solanales; family Solanaceae; genus Solanum; species Solanum pennellii. The sequence goes on along the minus strand of NC_028647.1, from coordinate 28,300,077 downwards.
AAGACCAAGAGAATATATTCTTAAACAACTACATTGAATGCTCCAGGGATTTCTGCTGTTGTTAGAATAATTCTGCCGCTTTGTTTTGTAATAGCCTTTGCAAGAGTTGTTGAAAAGTTCTTTGTCAAGTTGCAAAAACTACTAGTGATGTTTAGGAAAGTGCCTTTTATATGGACAAGTCACTTTCCTTAAACTCTTTGCCATTAGTTGGAGAAGTCCCACTTTCTGACGCCGTTGGGAAGAGTGCACCTACTTTCTGTACCTTCTCCAGCTGGCAGTCAACCGGCTCGTCACATTGAGAGCCTGGTACCTTTACAAGGTCCCTGAGTTTGTTTCATATTCAACACTCAAGTAAGAAACCTGGTACCTTTACAAGGTCCCTAAGTTTGTGGAATCATCAAAACTGCAAATAACATTTTCACCCTTTTTGATGATTACAAACAATAGTTTCAAACACCACTACAACTTTGTTCCCCCTCACTATATATTCCCCCTCACTTTGTTCCCCCTCACTGTATTCCCCTTTGTTCCCCCTCACTATATTCATTTAGCTACTTACCAGTGTTACTTGCCCCTTTTGGCATCATAAAAAAGATATGCAGTAAACCAATGATGTCAACAGTAGTACTGAATAAGATCAAGGCTCGATTGGAATCAATCAGTAAAAGAGAAGTATCACAATAGATTATAACCAGAACAACAGAGGAATAAGTTAACAAGCATTCTACAATAACATTTAGTACATTAAAGTCAAACTGATAATCCAATAACACAAAGATAAGCCACAAAGAGAAAGACACGGGGGAGGTTTTTTAACAGGCTAGGAAGGAGGATGTTGATTAGACAAGGACTGGATGATGAGAGTGAGTCGTGCATTGGCATCATCATTATCTTTAATCTCCTTCTCCTGTAAGGCAGTGATCTTAGCCTTTAACTCAGCATTCTCTCTCTACAGAGTTTGTACCACGGAAGTACCAGGTCCTCAGTCTGTGCAGTAAGTAGTTCTGCTTTGAGTATGGAAATTTCGGCCTCTTTACCACTCAAACGCACAGTGAGCTCCTCAACCTCATGCTTGAGTTGATCCTGATCTTCGATGAGTTGAGCCATCTTGCTCTTGGGATTGCCTCTCCCTTCAATACACTCACACTCGACCAGGGTACTCTCAGAAACAGTTTGTTTCACCGTCCCAACTTTGCCAACACTGAGAGGAATTTTAAAATACATGAATACTTCTGTGAGAAAGTATCTGTATCCCATTCCATGAACCTCTTTCCTCTCGATGACGGTTTTGTAGATGTGCTCAAGCATATGACCTGGGAGATTCAGAACTTCGAATCCGCACAACATCTCCATCAGAAACAAGTCAGTAGAAGTTGCTGAAGTCCTTTTTTAGTACGAGGAAGGAGAACTTTGTTGACAAATTCGAACACCAACTGGTACTCGCTCTTCATTACCTTCTTTAAAATCCCAGCAACCTTGGTTGTGGGTATCTTAGAAACCAAGGATACAAACTCAGTAGAGAAAGTTTTTCCTGTCACAGACCCCGTCCCCTCTCTAGATACCATGAGAATTTTGCTCAACAGACCCTCATCTAGATGTACAGCAATGTCATTTACCCTTGTGAGAATACTCCCATCTTCTTTGAATTTAATATTATAATAGAATTCGCGCACTTCTTCTTCATAGAGAATAGGAGATTTTCTGTTGAACAAATGCAGCCATGATTGAATTTCTACCATATCATGAAGAGAGTCCATGCCGGGAAGATTGATTATTCCCATATCAAAGACTCTCCCAGCCAAGATGGCTTGCTTTCTCAGGCTGTCAACAACTTCCTGCATGTTGACGCTCTCATCACTCCTGTTTTGGGCACCAGGTCCCTGTGATCTCTTTCTTTTTCCTGCAGAACTTTTCTTTTTATGCTTTGCTTTTTCAACCTTCTTCGAATCCTTTGCCTTTTTGTTTCCTGAACTTTAATTCTTACTTTTATTTTCAACTTCCTCAGCAGACAACTCAACAACATCAGACTCAGGCATTTTGATGTTTGATACCTTAAAGGTTCTGGCACTTCTAATTGCAGTCGTAGAACGTGCACTGGCCTTTAAGGCATCGGCCATCAATTTTTGAGCAACAGACCTAGTAGTGGGTCTTCTCCTAGGGGCCTCTTCCACAACCTTCTCTTTTCCCTTCCTAGACATTTCACCCTCTCTTCGCTCAACCTTCCATTTTAGGGTTTCCTCCTCACTTTCAGAGTCTTAAGAGGTGGAAGAAAGATACCTTCCAATGTCTGGAGTTTTATCAAAAATGTGTTGAGTGTCTCTTACCTCTTCCCTCTGCAAAGCTTCAGTTTGCTCAGCCATCGCCTCTTCCCGCATCATAGCTAGACTTTCAATAACTAATTCTTCACTTGCTTCCAAGATATTAGACTCAGACGCTTTATGCTTAGGCAAATCTCCTTCAAAAAGATTATCAGGCTGCATTTCTTGGGAAGGACCAGGTCTGGTAGGCAAGCTAGTGTTGTTCAGATCTATGGAGTAGAACGGATTGTGAGGTGTATCTCTCTGAGAACTTGAAGGAGCACTGGATCTGGACTCCACAGCAGAAGGAGAGTAGAAAGCAATGGGCTCTATTTCACTAAGAGCAGAGAGCATTTGTTTGAATGTAGAAGAAGGAGCAGACATTTTTAACTAGAATGAGAACAAAAAATAGCTTTTCGAACAGAAGAAGGAAGAAGAAGGAACAAATTTTGTCTTTTAACTTTTACTGAATTCCCTCTTAAAACAAAAAGAATGTTAAAGGACGGATGAGAATTTCAAAAAGAAGAAATGAGGGTTTAAAAAGACTTGAAACGGTGCCAGGTCCGTGATTTGACGTGTCTCTTGAGGGATAAGCGATGGGACTAACGGTCAGAATGATCGATGACTGATACGTGGCATTATCAACGGTCATAATTTTCAGTTTAAAATTAACGTATAAATGCTAACCTGGACAGTCACCAGGTACCATGACACAGTTTTATCCTCATTCCCCAGATGTTCTAGTCATGTCTTTGCTAAGACAATCTTTCCTGAAAGTATACCTACAAAAGGTACAAAAAAATATCTTAATCCAGATATTTACTTATTCACACAAAGGATACCTGCACTGCAATTTTAGCCATCAGGGGAATTCAACTGTTGGATGCTAAGGACATCACTTAGAGATCATCATGCCCAACTTCAGTCGATTTCTCTCAAATTGATCTTTACTGAGAGCCTTGGTGAAGATGTCTGCAATTTGCTCTTCCGTTGGACAATATGTAAGCACAATATTCCCCTTCTCAACATTGTCTCTCAAAAAGTGATGTCTAACATCAAGATGCTTTGTTCTCTTATGGTGGACTGGATTCTTTCCCATACTAACAGCACTAGTATTGTCACACATAAGAGGAATAGCTTTGATGTTTATGCCAAAATCTTCCAAGTGTTGCTTTCTCCATAACAATTGGGAGCAACAAGCAGCTGTTGCTACATACTCAGCTTCAGCTGTTGAAAGTGCCACTGAATTCTGTTTCTTGGTTCCCCAAGAAATGAGTGAGGATCCAAGGAAATGAGCCATTCCAGAAGTACTCTTCCTGTCAACTTGATAACCAGCAAAATCAGCATCTGCAAAGCCAACTAGATCAAAGGTGTCACCTGTTGGATAGAAGAGAACCAGGTCCCTTGTCTTCTTCAAGTATCTAAGAATACGTTTTGCAGCCTACAAGTGTGAGTCACAAGGACATGCTTGAAATCTGGCACACATTCCAACACTATAGACAATATCAGGCCTGCTAGCAATCAGATATAGAAAGGATCCAATGATTCCCCTATACATGGTTTGATTTACAAGAGGATCAGATTCCTCTACTACAAGCTTGGAATTTGTTCCCATGGGAGTATCAATAGGTTTGGAGTCGAACATATTGAATTTCTTCAGCAGCTCCTTGATGTACTTCTCCTGACAGATTGAAATCCCATTTGATGATTGCTTGATTTGTAAACCAAGGTAGAATGTCAATTCACCCATCATGCTCATTTCAAATTCCATTCCCATTAATGATGAGAATTCTTCACACAAATGTTCTGAAGTAGCTCCAAAAATTATATCATCCACATATACTTGAATAATAAGTAATTCTTGTTCTCTTTTTAATAAGAACAGAGTATTGTCTATCTTTCCTCTTTTGAAACCATTTTTCAGTAGAAACTTTGACAGCCTTTCATACCCTGCTCTAGGAGCTTGCTTCAGACCATACAGAGCCTTATTCAATCTGAACACATGATCCGATAGCTCAGCATCTTCAAACCCAAGAGGTTGTTTGACAAATACCTCCTCATTTAGATCTCCATTCAGAAATGCACTTTTGACATCCATTTGATACAACTTGAATCACATGAATGCAACAAAGGCTATTAAAATTCTAATAGCCTCCATCTTGGCAACAGGTGCAAAAGTCTCATCATAGTCTATTCCTTCTTCTTGATTGTATTCTTGAACCACCAACCTGAATTTGTTTCTAGTAATCACTCCATTTTCATCAAGCTTGTTTCTGAAAACCGATATGGTTCCTATTACTGTTCTGCCTACAAGTCGAGGAACCAGGTACCATACTTTGCTTCTTTCAAACTGATGAAGTTCTTCTTGCATTGAGTTGATCCAATCTGCATCACTTAATGCCTCTTTCACATTCTTGGGCTCAATAGATGATATGAATGCTGAAAATGCAACTAGATTTCTTGTTTTTGATCTAGTATGAATTCCAGAGTTCAAGGGAGAGATAAGATTATCACGAGGATGTGATGAACTATGTTTCCATCCTAGTCTTAGAGCAGACTGGTTGAGCTAATCAGCATGTTCTTCTACATCAAGGGTGTCATCATTTTCTAGGGAGTTTGATGTACTCTGACTGGAATTCAGAGTAGTACCAGGTACCTTATCACACTCTTCCACTTCATCAGCCTTTTCAGGTAAAATATGATTTTGATTATCAAAGTCATTTTTCAATTGTTGTTCTGCATTAGCTTCACTTCCTTCAATTTTCTGTGAATTGAACAGCTTGACACATCATCTTCATCATTTGATCCATTGCTTTTTAAGTTTCCATCTTCATCAAAAACAGCATGAATGCTTTCTTTAATGCACTGAGTTCTTTTGTTGAATATTCTGTATGCTTTACTCGATGAAGATTGTCCAACAAACACTCCTTCATCACTTCTAGAATCAAATTTTCCCAGATCATCCTTTCCATTGTTCAGCACAAAACATCTACACCCAAATGCCCTAAGATAGCTCAGCATAGGCTTTCTTTTGTTGAGCAGCTCATAGGGGTCTTATTCAAAACAGCTCTTATCAAACACCTCTTGGTAACATGACATGCAGTGTTGACAGCTTCAGCCCAGAAATTTTGACGAAGATTTGACTCAATAATCATAGTTCTGGCAATGTTCACCAAGGTTCTGTTTTTTCTTTCCACCACTCCGTTTTGTTGAGGAGTTCTTGGAGCAGAGAAGTTATGGCTAGTACCATTCTCCATGCAAAAATGATCCAGATTTGAGTTCTCAAACTCAGTTCCATGATCCGATTTAATCCCACAAATCACTTGATTCAATTTAGTTTGAATCATTTTGAAGAATACACCCAATTCTTCAGGTGTAAATACTTTTGATCTTAGGAATCTTGTCCATGTATATATTGAGTAATCATCAACTATCACCAGAATGTATTTCTTGCCGTTTCTGCTTTGAGCCTGCAGAGGTCCACATAAGTCCATGTGTAACAGCTCCAAAACTCTTTATGAGGTCACTTGCTTCTTTGGTTTAAAGGATGATCTGATTTGTTTTCCTTTGACACAAGCTTCACATATTTTATTTTCAGCAAACTTCAACTTTGGCAGACCTTGGACCAGGTCCTTAGAAATCAGTTTATTCAACAAAGATGAGCTCACATGCCCCAGCCTGCGATGCCAAAGATCAGCGTTTTCATTTTGAGCGCTAAGACATGTCAGATCATCTCCATGAGACGTTTCTAAGTTTGCCACATACATGTTTTTACTTCTGAGAGCAGTGAGAATCACTTTCTATGTGGTTAGACTGACCACAGTGCACTTCTCAGAAGTGAACTTGACTTCATTTCCTTTTTCACAAATTTGAGACACACTCAAGAGACTGTACTTCAACCCATCCACATGATACACATTGTCAACTGACTCTTCAAGAGACCTTCCCACTTTACCAACTCCCAAAATGTACCCCTTCTTTCCATCACCAAAAGAGACACCTCCTCCCTGAAGTGTCTTGAGTGAGAGGAAATTTTTGATGTCACTAGTCATATGTTTAGAGCATCCACTATCCATATACCAACATTGACTGCTGCTCCTCTCACTCACCTGCATCAAGAATCACTTGTTTAGCTTGGGAACCCATTTCAATTTGAGTTCCCAGAAGGCAGACAAAGGATTGATCAGATTGAATCTAGTTCAATAGGGCAGTTTTTGAAACTTTCTGACAAAGGACCTTGGAGCAGAGACAGATTTTTTCTTTGAAAATCTATCACTTGAAACAGGTTTTGGAGAACCAGGTCTCTCTTTTGATAATTTTTTCTTTTCATCATAATTAGAGAGCCTTTCATGAGAATTTCTCTAGCTAGCACACTCTGCCTTTAAATGCCCATTTTTGCCACAGTGAAGACAAAGCAAGTTGTCAGACACAAATACATACTTGTTGTGAGGTTTAAAAGGAGGAGTGATATTCAAACTTCCTAGGCCTTTCTTATTGAAATTACTCTGATTTGTTGCATTTGACAACAATTTAGAGGATTTTGTCCACTTAAGAGATTTTTCAAGTTCTTCCTTAAGTTTGACAATATCATTTTCTAATTTGTTGCTCTTCTCCAATGACAATCCCAGATTTTTCTCAGTGATGTTTTTCTTCAGTTTCAACTTGTACACCATTTGACCTTCCATTTAGCTTTTCAGCTTCTTCAGTTATCTGATTCAACTGTTTTTTATGTTCAGTATTATTAGACTCTCGAGACACTATTTTTGACAGTTTCTCCTCCAGTTTAACCTTGTTTTCAGTTAAACTCTCAAGTTTAGCATTCATAATGTCTCTTTCAGAGGTTAACTCAATTAGTGAATCAATCATAACGTTTGCCAATGTTCTCAATTTTTAAGTGAATAATTTTTCAGATCATTTTTCATATCGAGAAGAGTTACCTTGTCATCCTCTTCTTCATTTTCTGTATGAGCCATGAAAGCAAACATTTCATTGAATATGGTTTCCTCTTCATGAACCGCCACCGTAGACACATCATTTGGTTCATCAAGATCTTCTGAGTCACTTGAAGAGTCTCCCCATGCAGCAAGAGCCCTTTTGACCACATAGTCAGCAGCAGCTTTTCGATCATTTTTGCTGAGTACCAGGTCCCTTCTCTTCTCTTTGTCACTTCTTGGTTTTTGATGTTCCCTGTTTTCCGTTTTGAGTAGAGGACACTCTCTAATAAAGTGTCCAACTTTTCCACTTTTGTAGCAGGTATCATTCTGAGTAGCATTTTGAGGACCATTCGTTCGTCATCTAAAACCTTTGTTCTTTTTCACAATTTTTTTGAATCTATTGATGAGATAAGCCATATCATCATCACTGGAGTCTTCATCAGATTTGTATTTCAGCATCAAGTACTTATCCTTTTTGACTTCCTTCTTTCACAAATCATGATTTCGATTCATCTCATGAGTTTTCAGATTTCCAATGAGAGCATCCATTGTCAGTACCTTTAGATCTTTTGCTTTAGAAATTGCATCAACCTTGCTTTCCCAAGACTTTGGAAGAATTCGAAGCACCTTCCTGACTCGCTTGCTCATACTGATAGGTTCCCCAAGACTTCGCAGCTCATTTGTGATAGAGCATAATTTTGTGAACATTTTATGAATGGTTTCTCCTTCCTTCATCTTGAAATTTTCATACAAGGAGGTGAGCATATCAATCTTTGATTCTTTGACTTGTTCAGTTCCTTCATGAGCTATTTTTAAACAATCCCAGATTTCTTTAGTAGACTCACACGCTGAGACACGATTGAACTCATCAGGTCCTATCCCACAGACAAGAAGAGTTTTTTCCTTGTATCCTTTTTCTATCTTCTTTCTATCAGCTTCATCATATTTTTGTCTAGGCTTTGGAACCAAACTAGTTTTCTCTCCATCCTTTTCTTCTATCCTTGGAATAAAAGGTCCATCTAGTACGATATCCCATAGCTCACTATCTTCAGCCATGAGGAAATCATGCATTCTAACTTTCCACCAACTGTAGAAATGTCCATTGAAACGAGGAGGTCCTGTTGAAGATTGACCTTCTTGTAGATTAAGTGGAGCAGCCATTCTAGAACAGATATCACTTCCTTGGGGTTAACCAAATAGAGAGTGCCTGCTCTGATACCACTTGATAGAATATGTGCCTTCACTTATCAGTCAATGGACTAGGTCCCTTGACACACTAATAAGTATAAACAGAAAGTCAAATGCAGTTTAAACAACACAACAATTTTACGTGGAAACCTCCTTGCTTAAGGGAGTAAAACCACGACCTGTCTCACAGGATTTTCAATCATTTTCACTAATCTTCTGAAGCAAAAGTGAAACACGATTACAACAAATGTGAGAAGAAGTTTTTAACCTCACTTTCAAGCAATAATCTCTTTTGCTTAACAAGCCTATGTAGAAATAAATCTACCCACTAAGCTATCACACCTAGACAACTTAGAAATTCAACACTACTCACTGATTCCTTTATAGTTTCAGGAATAGTTTACAATGTAAGACCAAGAGAATATATTCTTAAACAACTATACTGAATGCTCCAGGGATTTCTGCTGTTGTTAGAATAATTCTGCCGCTTTGTTTTGTAATAGCCTTTGCAAGAGTTGTTGAAAATTTCTTTGTCAAGTTTCAAAAACTACTAGTGATGTTTAGGAAAGTGCCTTTTATATGGACAAGTCACTTTCCTTAAACTCTTTGCCATTGGTTGGAGAAGTCCCACTTTCTGACGCCGTTGGGAAGAGTGCACCTACTTTATGTACCTTCTCCTGCTGGCAGTCAACCGGCTCGTCACATTGAGAGCCTGGTACCTTTACAAGGTCCCTGAGTTTGTTTCATCTTCAACACTCAAGTAAGAAACCTGGTACCTTTACAAGGTCCCTAAGTTTGTCAAATCATCAAACCTGCAAATAACAATAAACTTACACAATGTTTATACTATATGTGGAATTATTTCACTTATGAACATGTGTTGGTGTATATTATTAAGGTATGATGATACGTACTCTTATATGCCATGTTATGTGAAGTGGGATATTGGTCATGGTTCTTGTTGTGTCACTTGATTATGTAAGGTTATAATGCTTTGCTTGGTCATTGCACTTGTTGAGTTCATAGGGGTTCATGGGTAATTGTCTTACTTTGGTTCTGATGAAGTGTACTCTTATTCATGCTTGTTGAAGTTATAACTTGATGCTTAGGGTGGTCTTGATTATATATGCAAGTATGTTTATATGTTCATTAACTTCATTATGTTTTGTATTGTTTGTCTTGTGGTGTATATGCCTATGACTTAAGGAATATGTCTTTTTGATTGGTATGGTCCTATTGAATGTGTATAAGATTTTCAAAAGGATAAAATAGAATGTTTTCAAGAAAGGTCCTTTTTTAGCATGATTTGAAAATATGTGTGCACATGGTCTCATACTTAGTACAAGTGGTGTACTAACCCCATTTCTTCCTCTTAACCAACATTTTAGGTTCAGGTCGTTGAAGGGCTTTTGAAGACGACTCGAAGAATCCTTGTATTTCTTAATCATCCTCTAGGGTAGGTCCCACTTTCTGAGGGCGATGCCACTATCAAGCGTATGATATTACTTAGTGTTCTAGACTCTTATGTTTCTTTCCTTTTCATTTGCATATAAATGTTGTATGACCTATATGTTGGATGTGACAAACTTGGTATCAAAGTATGAGGTTGAGTATCTTTGAGGCGATGTCTCGCTCAATCACTTCTATGTAGGTTTGTAATCATAATTGTAAAGAGTGCTACACATATGAACGGGACTATATCTGATTATTAGCAAACTCTCACTGTCTTGGAAGTCCAATATCATGCCTCTAGAGTTTAGCTCTATGTGCTTTTGCATCTAATTCTTTTATTATGATTATCGGAAATGAATACTCGAAAGAATGTGGCACGAAGACTTGAAGAAGAGATTGCCAATGCGAGCGTTCCTCCCCGTGGTGATCAAGTTCCTCCTCCCGATGAAGAAATAGATGATGACCAAGCTCTGGTTGATCCTCCTTTGATGGATAGTGCCATAAGGGATGCTCTCTTTCAAATGGCTCAAGTCGTTACTACCTAACTAAGAACAAACAACCACTACTCCAGCTCAAGACATGACGGCCCAAGCTAATCGGGAGGTTGTACCCTGAGCAAACAAACAAATTGCTACCATAGCCTCTCATCTAAGGGATTTAACTAAGATGAATCCCCATACATTCTATGTGTCCAAGGTTGAAGAATACCCCCAAGAGTTCATTGACAAAATCTACAAGATCCAGCATGCTATAGGGTTATCTACCAGTGTGAAGGCCGAATTAGCAACTTACCAACTTAAGGATGTGGCACAAACTTGGTATCTTCAATGGAGGGACAATAGGCCATTAAAGGGTGGACTGATAACTTGGGAAGTGTTCATGAGGGATTTTCTTGATAGATTCTTTCTTAGGGAGAAGTAGGAAGCTAAAGTGGTGGAGTTCATAAACCTTTTTCAAGGAGGTATGAGTGTACTTGAATACTCCTTGAAATTAACTCAATTGTAAAAATATGCTCTTTCTTTGGTTTGTGACACTAGAGATGCAATGAACCGCTTTGTGACAGGAGTGTCGGATGATTTGCAAGAGGAATGTCATTCGGCTATGCGACATGACAATACAAACATTTCTCATCTCATGGTTCATTCTCAACAAGTGGAAGAGTCAAGGGCTAAGAGGAAGATTAGAGATGCCAAGAGGGAAAGATCTTTTGATTGTGGTTCTTCAAAGAGTAGGCTTGAGATTCAAGACAAGCCTAGTTTTAAGAAGAGGGTTTCTAATCAAGTTCCTTCCAAATTTCTTAAGTCTAAGGATGATAGGTTGTCTAACCCTAAGCCTATAAAGGGAAAGGATACTAGTTCACCAACAAAGAACCCAATTTATGGAAAGTGCGGCAAGAAGCACTATGGTGATTGTCTTAAGGAAATGGATAATTGTTTTAGTTGTGGTAAAAGTGGTCACAAGTTTAGGGACTACCCTAATGTGAGATATCAAGATAAGGGTAGTGATCAAGCTCAAGCATGTGGCTCAAACAAGGCTCTAAAGAAGAATCGCTTTTATGCTCTCCAATCTAGGGGTGAGCAAGAGACTTCTCCCGACATGGTGACCGGTATGTAGAAAGTCTTCTTTACTGATGTATATGCCTTACTTGATCCCGATGCTACCTTATGATTTGTTACTCCTCTAATAGCTAAAAAGTTTGATATTTTGCAAATATATTGCATGAACCTTTTATAGTGTCTACCCCGGTGGGTGAGTTGGTTGTTGTAAAAAGGGTGTATATAAATTGTCCTATAATGTTTCCAATAGAGTTTCTTATGTTGAACTAGTAGAACTTGATATGCTTGATTTTTATGTCATTGTGGGTATGGATTTGTTGCATGATTGCTTTGCCTCTATAGAATGTGGAACGAGGGTTGTGAAGTTTAACTTTCTATATGAGCCAGTTTTAGAGTGGAAGGGGGGGATTCTACTTCTAGAGGTCGTATCATCTCTTGTTTGAAAGCTTGTAAAATTATCTCTAAGTGGTGTTTATACCATATAGTAAGAGTCCAAGATTTAGACACTGAAATTCCTCCCATTGAGTCAGTCCCCATAGTGAGGGAATTTCCGTAGGTCTTCCTAATGATCTTCTCAGTATTCCTCCCATATGGGAAATTGATTTTGGTATCGAATTGTTATCGGATATAAATCCCATTGTATTTCCTCCTTATCAGATGGCTCCGACTGAATTGAAAGAGTTGAAGGCTCAACTCAAAGATTTACTAGACAAAGACTACATTAGACCTAGTATTTCTTTATGGGGTACACCGATTTTGTTTGTAAAGAAGAAGGATGGGTCCGTTAGGATGTATATTGAATATCACCAACTCAATAAAGTCACTATTAAGAAAAAGTATTCTCTCCCTCGTTTGATGACTTGTTTTATCAACTCTAAGAGTCAAGCTATTTTTCTAAGATTGACTTGAGATCGGGGTATTACCAACTTAGGGTAAGAGGTGAGGATATTATAATGACAGCATTTTGGACTACATGTGGTCACTATGAGTTCTTAGTAATGTCCTTTGGTCTCACAAATTCCCTTGCAGCATTTATGTATGTCATGAATAGGTTGTTTATAAGTTACCTCGATTTATCTTTCGTTGTCTTCATTGACGACATCTTGGTATATTCCAGTTTTGAGGGTGATCACATGAACTATTTGAGGGGTGTGTTGCAAGTACTTAAGGAGAACCAATTATTTTCCAAGTTAGCAAGTGTGAGTTTTGGTTTAGGTCGGTGGAGTTTCTTGGTCATATCATCTCTAGTGAGGGAGTTGAGGTTGATACAAGAAAACCAAGGCGGTGATAAATTGGCCTAGACCACTGACTCCAGCCGACATTAGGAGTTTCTTTGGTCTAGTGTGTTATTATCGGAGGTTTGTGGATGGTTTTGCGTCCATTGCATCTCCCATGACTACTTTGACCCAAAGGAGTAAGAAATTTGAGTGGTCGAAGGCATGTGAGAGATCTTCCAAATCTTGGAAGATAGGTTTACTTCAGCTGCGGTGTTGACTTTACAGAAGGGTACAAAGGGTTTCATTGTGTATTGTTATGCATCCCGAGTGGGTTTAGGGTGTGTGCTTATGCAACATGGTAAAGTAAATCCTATGCTTCTAAAAAACTTAAGGTCCATGAGGGAAACTATTTAACTCATGATCTTGAATTATCAGTCGTAGTATTTCTCTTGAATATATGGAGGCATTACTTGTATGGTGTTCATGTTGATGTGTATACTGACCACAAGAGTCTTCAATGTGTGTTTACTCAAGATATATTAAATCTTTGACAAAGAAGGTGGTTGGAATTATTGAAGGATTATGACATGAGTGTTCTCTATTGCCCCGGCAAGGCCAATATGGTTGTGGATGCTCCAAGTCATTTATCCATGGGTAGTGTGTCTCATGTAGATGAATCCAAGAAGGATCTAGTGGAATATGCTCATATGTTGGCTAGATTGGATGTGAGGTTGGAAGATTCTCCGAACGGTGGTTTTATTATCCACAATAACTCCGAGTCATCTTTGGTAGTTGAGGTGAATTCCAGACAACATCCCGATCAACCATTGATGGAGTTGAAGGAATCGGTTTTTCATCAAGCTTAATAAGTCATTCTCCTTAGGCGGGGATGGTGTCTTGATGTATCAAGGAAGGTTGTGTATTCCCAATGTAGATGGTTTGAGGAACCGGATCCTTGAGGAAGCCCATGGATCCTTAATCAATTCATCAGTGTTCGACAAAAATGTACCATGACCTTAGGGAAGTATTTTAGTGGGAAGGTTTGAAAAAGGACATAACGGAATATGTTGCTAAGTTCCAAATTGCCAACAAGTGAAAGACGAACACCAAAAGCTGGGTGGATTATTTCAAGAAATCCAAGTTCCTACTTGGAAGTGGGAACACATCAATATGGATTTTATGGTAGGTTTGCCTCAGACACAAAAGCAATATGACTCCATTTGGGTGATTGTGGATATGTTGACCAAATCCGCTCATTTCATTCCCGTCAAGTATACTTATTCTGTGGTAGATTATGCAAGGATCTTCATAGATGAGATTGTGTTTCGCCATGGTATTCAGTTATCCATCATATCAGATAGGGGTGCACAATTCATATATAGGTTTTTGAGGTCTTTCTAAGAAGGGTTGGGTACCAAAGTGAAGTTAAGCACTGCTTTTCATCCCTAAAAAGATTATAAGGAGGAACGTACTATTAAAACCATTGAGGATATGCTTAGACCTTGTGTTATTGATTTCAAGGGAAATTGGGATAAACATTTGCCTTTGGTGGAGTTTACTTACAATAATAGTTTACATTCATCCATATCCATGGCTCCTGATGAAGCCTTCTATGACAGGAGGTGTAGGTCTCCTATTGGATGGTTTGAAGTGGGTGAGCTTTCGCTTCATGGTCCCAATTTGATTTATAAGACTTTGGAGAAAGTTCATATTATAAGAAATCACTTGCAAACAGCCTATAGTCGGCAAAAGTCTTATGAAAAAGGGGTGATAAAGTGTATTTGATAATTTCTCCCATGAAAGGGGTGGATAGATTTGGCAAGAAAGGGAAGTTGAGTCCTCATTATGTGGGTCCGTATGAAATCTTGCAAAGGGTTGGTAAGGTTGCTTATGAATTGAAACTCCCTAGTGAATTGACTCATGTTCATCTGGTTTTCCATGTTTCTATGCTTAAGAAATGTATCGGTGATCCCGAGTCTATTCTTCCTATTGAGTGTCTTGGTGTGAAGGATAACCTCTCATATGAGAAATTCCCGGTTCAAATCCTTAATAGGCAAGTAAGACGTTAAGGAACGAAGAGGTGGCTTCCGTGAAGGTGTTATGGAAGAATCACCTTGTTGAGGGTGCAACATGGGTGGACGAGGCCGACATGAAGTCCCGTTAACCTCATCTATTTGATAACTAAGGTTAGTTTTCTTACTAATAATAAAAATAATGACTAAAATTGAAGTTGCTTTGATTTCTAGTGATGTTTTGCAAATAGTGAATTTTTTATAATGTTACAGTGAATTGTAGTGAAGTATACTAATAATTGTAATTTTTCTTGTTTTGAATTATGTTGTGACTTTTGATATGGTGAGTCTTTATGAAATGATATGTAGCATGTGATAAGTTAAGATACGACATGATTAACTCATATATGATATGTTGAGTTCTTGTTGTTGTAAGAAGGATATTCTTCATAATGGGATTTTGAGCCTTGTGTATGGTAATAGAAGTTTTGAATTGCCTTGGGTTAATGATATGATTGACTTTGTTACATATTATTGTTGGTTGGGCTGCTAGTCTTGAGTCTATTCCTTCCTTTAAATTATTTTTAGTTTCATTCGGGGATGAATGTTCCTAAGGGGGGATAATGTAACACTTCGAAAATCCAAGATGTGTTGTACAGCCTAAAATAAGTGTCATAAGGTCTATGCACTGTTTTAAGGTATACTTTTAATGAATATAAGTCATTTAGGAAGTCTAGAAATCAAAACGTCCATGACGTCCGGAAACTAGTTCAAAGTGGTACTAGCGTGCCTTAGCGATTAGCTTTTAGGAGTCGGAAAAAGATGAAAATTGGTGAACGGGTGTCTAACATGCATTTATGTTGATTCATAGTCGAAACGTCCGGGCACGACTCCCCAAGGACCAACCAAGGGCCCTTGGGGAGGACCCTTGCATTTTGGGGTCAAAGATTGACTAGGCAGTGTGCACCCACGAAGGAAAACGACGGAGCTTAGGTTTAAAGAAGATACATCCATGCCATCCATTGAACAAAAATTATCCATTTTGTCTAATGTTCCATTTGGACGACTCTCTGAACTTACCAACGGATGTGCAGCACAGAAGAAGGGATGGTCGTCGATTGACCCACGATCCGTCGATCGTGGTGTCATCTGTGAAGGCCAAAGTTTTCTGCACGTTTTACGTTGGTTCCAATTAATTAATTAAAGGGTTAATTAATTATTTGGGCGATTAGGGAAGTCTATATAAATCCCAAACCTAATTAGTCTAACATAAACTCTCATAATTCACAAATCCAAAACTCTCTTCCTTCTCTTTTCTTTCTCTCTCCCAAAGAAACCCACATTGAAGACAAAGATAAAGCGACATTCAAGGGCTGAAAAGGGTCAATTTCCTCCATAAATCTTCATCAATTATGAAGGTATGATAACTCTTTCACCTTTGAGACCTCTTTCCTCAAAGGATTCCATCAAATTGATTTCAAAAGTTGGGTTTTCTAGTGGGTTTTCATCCAATACGAATTTGATGTTGTGAAGTGATTTGATTATGATTTATTTTGGATATTATGAATAGATTAACATGTATTCTAAATTAATTATAATATATCTTGATTGTTTGGTAAACATTGTAGAAGATGACCGTTACTCCTTAACCCTAGGAGTTGATCTTAATACAGTTGTGTTATATTGGTTCAATTTACATGGTTATTTGTTGAATTACTACTAGATGATGTTATTTTACTAATGATGAATGAATTAGGGTGATTTATACTCTTAGCATTCTAGTTTTTGAGAAGTGATCTAGGTTACGAAATATGTTGTCAGTTTGACCTATGTATTTTGTCTTAAGCTATGAACTAGTTTTGAATTATGATGTTGTGATTATTTTAGCCTTGTTATCATGTTGGTCATTGAATTATGATGATTTTATACCCTAATTGGGTTGAATTAAGGGTTGATGGTAAGACCTTGATGATGAATTATGAAGGAGACTTGGTAAGTCTTATTATCCCTATCCTTTACTTCAAATTATGGTTAATTGTTATTAAGTGATGATGTTGTATTGGAGTATTCCTTGTATTAGGATTGATAGGGTTGTATGATGTTGAATTGAAATGTCTTGACTATTGTTTTTAAGGTGTTGGCTAAGATGTAATTGTTATACGGATTGTGAATGATTTACTAATATGCCTTATCATGATATGATATTTTTAATGTGCTAACATCACCTATATGAATTGTAATGAAAGGACAATACTCATGCAGTTCTTATTGAGCTAAAATGATGATGATGTTTATACAAGGGTTAGACCCTATGACTTACAATAAGCTATGATGATTAATAAATACATTAAAGACATTTTACAAGGGAATCTAGATTAGAACCGAGTGAACTAGAGTAAAAAGTGTCTCTTCCCATATAGGGAAGGTAGGATCACAAATGTACTCTTGAGATTGGAGACTACAGTGCTAGTAGCATAAAGAGGGTCGCAACTATATATCCTAGATCTTAAACTATGTAGCGCACATAGGAATAATAGCTAGTGGGTCCACGTTGTTGCTATGTCATGTTTGGCCACTACCTTGGCAAGTAGTCCGCCTTCTTTCAGTCTAGGGTTTCATGACACCAGATTCCACATTAGCTCATGTGATCTATGTCGGTTAGGGAATGATGTTCCAAAAAACTAAAATAAATTAAAGGAATGAACCCTAAATAAGATAACCTATGGGGTTTAGCTTAGTCTAGGTAGGGGCATGGGACTCTACCTAAACACTGCACTAGTTAGCCTTGAAGGAAGTCTTAGGAGGATGTTCTTATGTATGAATATATTTACAATGGTATATGATATGTATATGATGAACTTACACATTGTTGATACTATATGTTTAATTCTTTCACTTATGAACATGTGTTGGTCTATATTGTTAAATTATGATGATATGTACTCTTGAATGTCATGTTATGTGAAGTGGGATGTTGGTCATAGTTCTTGTTGGGTCACTTGGTAGAGTAAGGTTATGGAGTTTTGCTTGGTCATTGTACTTGTTGGCTTAATAGGGGTTCATAGTTAATTCTCTTACTTTTGTTATGATGAAGTGTACTATTATTCATGCTTGTTGAAGTTATAACTTGATGGTTAGGGTGGTCTTAATTATATATGCAAGTATGTTGGTATGTTCATTAACTTGACTATGATTTGTATTTTTGGTCTTGTGGTGTACATGCCTATGACTTAAGGAATATGTCTTTTTGATTGGTATGGTCTTCTTGAATGTGCATAAGATTTTCAGAATGGTAAAATAGCATGTTTTCAAGAAAGGTCCATTTTAGCATGATTTGATAATATGTTTACATATGTTCTCATAATTAGTACAACTGGTGTACTAACCCATTTCTTCCTTTTCTCCAACATTTTATGTTCCGGCCATTGAAGGGATTTTGGAGACGACTTGAAAAAGTCTTGATTTCTTAATCATCCATGTAGGGTAGGTCCTCACTTTCCGAAGGTGATGCCACTATCAAGCCTATGATATTGCTTCGAGTTCAAGACTCATATGTTTCTTCCCGTTCATTTGGATATTAAATGTTGTATGAACTATGTTTGGTCTTGTTATTGATGTATGGGCTACACCCAAATTTCATACTCTTATTAGATGGTTACGAGATGAGACGACTATTTTGAGACTATGTTATACTTTTATAAATCTATATATATATATA
>NC_028647.1:28209503-28281207 GCF_001406875.1 Solanum pennellii | reverse complement strand
ATATATATATGTATATATATATATATATATATATATACACACACACTATATGTCTATAGAGGTCTATGCAAACCTCCAAATAGAAGTAATGAAAAGTTTTAAATTTTCCACTAAATTTCACCTATGAATGTAATGATGTGGGCAAAGAGGCTAGTCTTAGTCCTTGAAGAGGACGAGGACAGCGTTTACGCCTAGGGGGTATTCTCGAATGTGATAGTTCATCCTTGATTCTTCTCTCATTTAAGGAACCAATTCTAAGTTGATCTATATTGTCTAGTTCTTATTGAAGTTATCTTGAGTGGTATTGGCCACTTATGGTGGCGGTGTTTACTTGATGTATATGAATATATATGTGAATTGTGATTATGGAATTGAAGGCAATGAATATGAAGTAAAGAGATTTTCTATTGAAAATGCATGAGATGTCTTACGATGTTGAGAATGTGTGTCTTGAAGATACTGTGTATAAATGAAGTATAATGTAAATGTGAAGCATGATAGTGTGTGAATTATGATGAATATAGCATGATCATGTGTGGAAATCAATGATATGAATAATGGTGGTTATGTGAAGCTTGTTCTCCCATATACTCACACACACAATGAATGAATGAATGAAGTTAATGACTGAAAATGAGGGATTTTAGGGTAGACATTATTCGTGAGTAGAGATATAGTGTCTAGCATAAACCCTTATAGTCCTAAGAATTCTTTTTAATAAAAAATCGGGATTTAAGGGTTGACATTCTTCTTGAGTTGATATGATGTTTTTAGAAGCAACCACACTCTTCCCAAGAGCTTTCCAAAGAAGGGGTTGGAGGTTGGATATTCTTCGTGATTTGAAATGTAGTATTCAAAAGTAACCTCTAAAGATGGGTACTGCTCATGAGTAGAGATGTAGTACTTAGTAAAAATCTCTTAACCTATAGACAATGAATGTAACGAATGTTTAATACTTCCTGGGGGAGTTATGTGTCGAACCAGAGGATTGGAGTAAGGGGTGGATATTCTTCGTGTGTAGAGATTTTGTATCCAATGTACCTCATAAGATAAGTGGTCTTACTTAGTTGATATGGGGTACTTGGAAGCAATCTCCTTATCCCTTAATTATGTGCCCGCATAGGTCTAGCTATTTAAAATCCATGTAAAGGCTAAAATAATGACTCTACCCTAGGCAAGTGGGGATCCTTCATCCGGTAGATATTAATACTGGGATTCCTTTTCAAGCTCTCATGGTCTATCTCGGTTAAAGTTATCCCCCCACAAATGATTGTAATGAACTAAGTCTTTTTAAGGATATATTACTTAGGGTAGTTTGTGGAATAGGACGCCCTATATCCATTGTACATCGAGACATTTGAAAGGGGTCTTGGTGAGTCCTTGTATGAACATGTATGAATGGGTTGCTATATGATGTTATTAAAGTAAGTTCACTTTAAGTCTCATGTTAGTGAAGAATGATGATCTTATGTCTAATGTGATGAAAGATATGTAAATAATTGAATGTGATGTGCCTAGTCTAGGGTGATTCCTAAAGAGTACTAAGGTGGGAGCAATAGTATGGGATGCTACTTTGACATTGCACTACTCTAACTTGGGGGTTGTGTAAGAGGGTGGTCTTTATGTGAAGTTCTTAAATGCATGTATGGTTCCTCTAGTTTCTTTATTAAGGAATGTTGACTTGTTGAGTTGGAATGAAGTACGTGTATCTTTGATAGTCTTAAGGATCACTTAGGTGTGTATTATAGAGGTTGTATGGCAGTCTTTTCATGTCTTACGTAGGTAAGTCTTAGGATAGCTTTTGATAGGAAGGTCTAAATGATAAATGGATTACTTGATGATGTGACTAAATGTTGAAGTTCATAGAAGTTTTACCTTGTATGTTAAAAGATGACTTGTATAATGTCTTTTACACTTGATTCATGAAGGTTTTACCAAAATAGCATGTAAAGTATGTTTCAACTAAAATGTCCTCTTTAAGCATGTTTTTGCATGTCGCCATACATAGTACAATGTTTTTACTAACTCCATATTCTTCTATATTTCAATAAGTATAGTTTAAAGCAGGTGAAGGTTCTTAGAAGGTGAAGCTTTGAAAGTAGATTCCTCTCAATATTGGTTTTTCCTCATATGTTCAAGGATATGAACAATATTTATTTTAGTTACATTCATTAAAGAATTGTATAAGACATAGTATGTTTCTTCCAATGTAAAGGGTCATGACCATATGATGTTAAGACGTGTCTAAGTTGGCTTGTGATGATGAGGCTTTGTTTCTTTCGTTTTATGAAAGAGTTTCTTTTAGTTATGTTGTGAAAATTTTAAATTTCGCACTACTTTTCATACTATGTAATGAATTATAGCTAAGAGGTACCAGACCATCGAGAGGTCAAGTACGCCATGTAATATCTAGGGTGTACTCTTGGGGTGTCATATCCTAGTTGCACTTACACCCCTTAAGGCATTTATTGAAACAATCATGGTAAGCGTGCACCCCTGTGAAACTGGATATGGGGATACTTCAGAGATGATTCCTTTAAAAGCCGAGGTTGCATAATTAAGAAATTAAAGGATGTGACTATCTAAAGTATATAGATTTCACTTTTTTATTTGAGGCAACTTATATTGATGGTGTCCCAAGAAGTTAGGAAATACCTTTGGTTACCACAATAGATGTAACTTTGGAGGATGATGATGCTAATTAGTTAGAGGCTCGGATATTGATGAGCGGTTGGATCTTGGGAGGAGACAATCTATGGAGAAATACTAGACTTTTGTGTTGTTGGTTATGCATACATCTCTAACAGATAAGTCCATGAAATGCTATAGTGGAGCTACTGCAGTTGTTATGCGAGGCATTGATGCCTCGAATGATGGAGAAATCGTGTAGACAAGAACTTTCTTAACCCTCCCCCCCCCCATGTCATTTTTATAGACTTTTACTACATTGTTGCATTTGAGGACAACTGCATTTTTGTTTGTGGTGGGGAGAGGTACTTCCATACCTACCTCTTATGACTATTCTGTGTACATATTATTGTGTTTTTGTTTTTAAATTGTGTTTTGATATTGGATTGTTGATATTTGAGCTTCTGGCTCCTTGTTTTGAATGAAAATGGTTTTGACCCATCCCAAAAAAAATTAACCTCTTGTGTTGTGCAAATGTAGTTGTTCTTGTGATAATTTAAGTATCGTTTGATTAATATCTCTGAATTTAATAGTGCTCTTAATAAAACAAAAATGAATGTGCAATTATGCTGATGTCAATTGAAGTTTCTTAGACAATATGTGGAATTTTTGCATCACGTTGTACCAGAGCAATTATCAAATGAGTCTCTTGTGATCAACATTGCACAGTAGAGAAACTGTGAAGCCTTATTTTATATTGGTGCCAATACCTTTTGTGATGAGATTACTGTGAACCTTGTATGATGACACCTAGAATTTTTCCCATTGGTCTTTTTGACAATGTAATACAAGCTCTTGAAATAATCTTAGGTAAGAAAATTTGAAGATAGAATCAATTTGAATATATACCTCTTTATAACCAGCCTTGTGAGATGTGTGAATCTTACTTGAACCCCCTTTGAGCCTTTTCCTTTTCATCGAATAAACTTAAGCAAATGTGACCCTTTTTTATTCATTCACCCACGATCCTTAAGAAATTTGGTTTGTTCAAATAGTCAACTTTGGCAAAAATCCTAAGTTGGGGTGTTGTGAAAAGAGAAGGTAAATCAAGAAGTGTTAAGAACTCTCCCTTTATCCATGGATTGAAAAAACATGGAACCCCTCTATAAACAAAAAGAAATGAAGAAAGCAAATGAAAAGGAATGAAAAAGTTTTAAATCTTTCAGAAGAAATTGAGTGTCTCATAGTCCATTATAAGTTTAATAATGGGGTGAATTTTGAGAATGAGTGAAAATGTCAAAGAAAAGGAAGAAAATTGATGTTCATACCACATTTCATAAGGATAGCAGCCACTGAGCCTAAATGATCATCCCTTTACACTCAGCCCCGTTACAAGCCTTGAAAAATCCTTTTTGATCTTGAGTCAGCTGAAATGAATGTTTGTTGGAAAATAAGGGCAAACCTATGGGTATTTCAGGCATGTATTCATATTATGTGTGAGAGAGTTTTATGTGATTATGGAACTATAAATCGTTGAACAATTGAGTGTAATGGAATTGGAGTACCGTTTTTGAGCTGGAACTTGCATTTGAAGCAAGTATTATAATCTTGAGAATCTGTAATAATAGTGAGTCACAACTTGAATCCTTTAATACAGAATTTATCATTGTATGAGTAATTTGGGTCTTATTGTGTGTATATACGATTGATACTTTTGTAGAACTCTTTGAGACATCCTTTTTAACCTGTTGACTTTTAGTTTTTTAAGGACAAGAAAAATTTTAAGTTAGGGGTTTTAATGAGTATGAAATTTGGACTCATTTATTCCAAGGACACTATTTTGCAAAAAGGTACAAAGTAAGCTGAAAGAATAAAGAAAAGCAAGCTTGGTGATCGCCAAGTCCACTTGGCGAGTCGCCTAATGGCCACTTGACCGCCTAATGTTCTAGTGTTCCATGACATGAATAAAGGAACAAAGTTAGCGAGAGAAAGGAGCAATCGGCGGATCACCAAGTAGTTACGTGATGTTGATGTGGAACACCAAAAGTTCCAGATCTTGAGGATGCTGAATGCCAAGGTAGAATGGCGATGGAAATAACCAAAAGGTGGTTCGCGGAGTGGTTCGGTGAGCCCAACTTACTTCACCTAGTGAATCTTTGCAATACATTTTTGGCAACTATAAATATAGTTCTCAACATTTAGTTTAGAAATCAAAATTTTGTCAATTAGTAATCTTAGTTGAGTTTTATTGAGTTTTTATCTCTAGAGACAAATTTATCTAGTTTCTCCTAAGTTGTGAAGCATTATAGTTCTTCACTTTTGAGAAATTAGATGTCGGTCATTGGGATTATCAAAATTGGAGCATTTTAAGGAAGTATCAACACTTAATAAGTTGATGGACAATCGATTTGCTAACTATTTTTACCTTTCTATGATGTCAAGCTAATACCATAATTCTGGGCGTGTGATTATGGGATGATTTAGTTTTTGGGTATTGCTATATCTTAGTTTAAATGCTATTTAGAAATGTGTTTAATCATTTATTATTGTTTCACATAGGAATTGTTGCTCCAAATCCAGTTCTAGCTTTGTCTTATTGTCTTTCTCGAGAGAGAGGTTTTAAAACTAAGGTTTTTTATTAATGGATAGTGGGTATTGGGTTGACGTGGGTACATCTCAAGATAGTAAATCCTAAACTCAATACCACACATTCAGCTCAAGAGAGTGAATTGACTAAGATATGGAGTGTTCTTATTTTGCATGCTTGTTGATGTTCTAAAGAAATCGACCTGATTCGGTGCAAAATATTCGAGAGAAAGCTTACCTTCTCTATAGGCTATCATAATCATTAATATATAGATTATTACTAATAGATTAATTACCTATTTTTCTGTAGTAGCCTATAATCGAATCACATCTGAAGAACCCCTCTCATTATTGTTATTCTGCATTGTTTGTCGTTGTTTGTAGTTTATTATCAAAATTGAAACACCCCATTTGACATTTATGTTACCCCTAATTTGAATGATGTTCTTATTCGATAATTTTTATTCATATGACTGATTTAAGCATATTAATACTTCCCTATTGATTCTTAAACACGTACCAATCTCTGTGGGATTTGATTTAAACTCATTTAGTTGGGTTTTATATTTATTAACAATCGTTGAAGCTTAGAATTGGATGAAGTGCCTTTTATAAAGTTATTAAATCTCTCTACTGCATGTGCTGGACGTGGAGGAGCTATAGGAGGCACTGAGATCCTTGTTGGGTCATGGAGTGTCTAAGAGTGCAATGCCACTCTTGTCCTCTTGAAAGTGTGAACATCCTCCGGCTCAGACACGAAGACTAGCAATCTATCCCCTTAAGTTTCCCTTGCTTTCCTACATTAAAGTAGTGAGGTGGTTTTTGTAGATGCTCATAGTTTGAGATCTCCGCAAAGCTCTGCTCCACATGCCGTTTTCATTTGCCTTCTTCCCCTGTTGAAGTAAGTTTCGCGTCCGTGACTCGGGAGGGTGAAGCACCCTCGTTGATCACTGTTCCGTATGTTTTCTTATGGGGTGGTTGATTTCTTCCTTGTAATTTTGGGCTGGAAATCCGTGAAAACAACATCAATACGTTTTAAATAGTTCAAAAATCATCAAAGCTTCAAATTGTGCAGGAAAACTCGCAGAACCAATTCGGTGAGCTAAGTCGGGCTCGCTTAACCAATTAAGTGAGCCAAGTTGGGCTCGCCGAACGTTCCGGGAAATAAAATTGATCAAAATTCAGCACATGTCAATGATGTCCAAGGCTATTTGGAGAGTCGTCGACACCATTCACTAAACTAAAGCTCGGCGAACAATACAGAACATTTTCTACAAATTTTAGCTCAGAAGGGCGATGTAACAGACATTTGGCGACTCATTGAGTTAACACAGTGAGCTTATCCGTATGGATGAAAATTATAGAAACATTATAAAATATGGAGGATAAAAATTTGATACAAGAGTCATTGGGCGGACCGTCGAACCATTCGGCCAACTCAACTAGCCTCGCCAAAAGGTCCATCGGTCCTTCATGCTAGATTTTGACCGCAACCTCCAATTTCTAACCCACAACCCTGGAGAATCAAAGTAAACACCTAGTATAAACAATTAACGTTATAAAACTTATGACCTCGGGGTACTCAAACATCCGCTGATTTGTCCATAATTTACAAATCGACGTCTTTTTCCCTTAAGAATGACGTCACATGCTCTATCTTTGGGAAAACTAAGTCGATCTCTGCTATTGGGGTTTCTCATATATCACCGACATTAGACCAAAAATATAATCAACCACACGTATAATTTTGATCAGTTAGCACACGAGATTTAACAATTATAGGCTAAAACATGCATAACAATGTACGACAACTGCATACTTTAACACAATTCATTAAAAAAATCAAGATTACACCGATAATTGATTACGGATATGAGCATGCATTTGGGAACTACAAGTATTTGAAAATGGGGTAAAATTACCGTCCTCGAAATCGCATGACTAAGTTATGCAATCAAACACTCATGCTAAAAATCAAAGATTCCCCAAAGTAACTAATCCACTCACAAACTTAACATTTAAAAAGATCTAAAAATGGGTAACGATAGCTCAAAGGTCAAAAAATATGAAAAGAAAGAAGCTTTGGAATTTAAAATGGTTAACCATCTTTTATTTACACTTAAGTTCATGTGAAAGTTGGTGACACCCACTTATGTATCCAATAATTCGGTGATGCTCCGAATGGAGTTTTTTCCCGTTAAATTTACAAAAATCTAAACCTTTGGAAGGTCTAAACGGTGATGCATATTGAGCTTGCCGACCTGTTTGGCGACTAGGGGATTGGTACCTAGGCTCGCCTTATTGCTCCTCTTCTCAAAGCTTAAAATTTTCAACCTACACATCAAACACCCGTTCATCAAATAACACAAATAAAAACGAAAATCTTGTGTTATCTCCCTAAAAGCACCATATTTAATGTTGTTACACGACGAAGAAAAGCTTTCAAATTTCATTCTTTTTGTTGACTATGGTATCACTCGGTAGACCTCCTTTTGGTCTTTGATTTAGATGATTCAAAATTGTACCATTTTGTGCTTCGAGGTGCTCAGTCGATATCGAATGTAAAGTACTATTTTTTCAGAGATGAGACGTCCGCTTCCATTTCCTCTAGCACTTTGTCCAATCTTTCAACTTGGTTAAGAATTAGTGCAAGCATATCTTTAGTGCGGAAATTTTCTGAATCAGCGCTTTGCTCTTTTGTCTTTTGACGCTTATGAGGAGGTACATATCTCTCTTTATTACCATCGTATTTGTACCACGGTCATGCCATATTATCAATTATGGTCTCTCAAACCTTCGTCACGCTCTCTTTTCCAACATTGGTTCCCACCCGAACTATGATAGTCTGAGCAGAAATGTCTTCATTGATTGGGTAAGAAGTTAATTTCCTAATTGCCCAAAACATAAAATTGTGCTTCACCAGGATTCACTCCATTGACTCCAATTGCATGCACAATATTAACCACTACCCATGACATGTTTTTACAATAGGTCCAATTGTGTCATCATTTTGGCCATCTTTACATCCCGCTCTTGGTCACTTTCGATTCGTTCCTTTGTTAACCTGGAGTTCAAAGGAGACATTTGATCATCTCTATTGTACAAGCACAGTTTCTCATTGACATTTCGTTAATATGGGTGGATGTTACTTCAAACGGTTGTTGCATGATTCCTTCTCGGACAAGATGGTCAGCCACACCCTTATTGACTGAAGCTAGACTCAGGTGGAAATATTGTAGCAACACATTTTTTGGGAGTCCACGAGTTGATCATTGGACCAACAACTTCTAAAACCTCAACCATGTATGATGAATAGGTACATCATCCAGTCTCTTAAAGTTCTGAATATAGTCTCTCAAAGTCACCATCTTCGTGGGAGAGAAAAACCTTATATTAAATAATTTTTTTAGTTCGTCCTAAAAAGTGATTTACTTTCTTAGTAACTCAGCCGACCACTTTTTTGCCTCCCTCAATAGGGAAAACGGAAACAAGAGAAGTCTGATTGATTTGTGAGTAATGTTCTTGAAGGAAAAAAGCATACACATATCCACAAAGTTTCAGATGTGGTCATGAGGATCTTCCGTAGTTAAACCTTAAAATAGACCCTTCATTTGCAACATATAGTGTTAGTCACATGAAACATTGAATTGCCCACAACCAGAGGCAATCTAATAGAAGCTACACTTCCCAACTGATCTTCATACACATCGATCAAGTTATCCATGTCATAAGTATGCCCAAGATGGCTAGAACTTCTCCTGTTACCACTAATTTCGTCAATTGTTCAAGAGAAGCCAACATAACATAAAAGAAAAATAGGTTAATTCAACCTCAACACAATCACCTCACAACTAAACTTCACTAAAAGAATAAACACCACTCTCAGATGGTGGCGCCATTTTTCACAACGCTCAACTACACTTTATACAATTCTAAGTGTATGCGGTCACAATCAAATATAAATCCCACAAAAAGTTGGGATCGGTCCAATAGGGAGTGATACGATAGAGAATTTAATGGTGAAGTGAAAGAAGTGTTCTAATTTGTTATATAAGTATACATTTTCGAAATTATTAAAGTTAATGGAAGGGGTTTGACAATTAATGTCAATAGGGGATTAGAGTGAGCAATTAAAATTACAAAAACAGGGGAGTAATCAAGTAGAGAGGGGTCCTTGGGATGTGATTGAATTCATCGCCAATTTTGTTGTACGGGTGATTATTATTTACAAAAAGTCGATGAATGTTAGTGGGTAGCCTAGACTTTAGGTGTAACAGAAAATTTCGCAATCAACTATTATCAATCAAATGAGTTCTCTCGAACACCGACAAGCCCAACAAATATGAACAACCCAAAACATCAATTAATCTACTCTCTCGAGCTAGATTAGTGGGATCAAATTCAGACCCACTTTCTCAAGCTGAATCCAAAATAACCCAATCACTACAATCACCAATTGATAACTTTAATACAAAAGCCTATTTTTTAAGAAAGCCTAGAATACTAACATAGAATCGTATTTTCAACAGCAGTTCATCAATTGAAACTCAACTATATACTAAAATGCATAAGCTAATTTAAACATTAATGATGTAAACATATCCCAAAGAATAGGGTTTTAACCAAGCATCATGAAAAACAAGAAACTACCGACAATGTTCTCAATCAGTTTGGATTTCAAATTGCAGGTCTTCACAATCCTCAAAATTTGTCCAAAACACTGTTGGAAAAATATTATTATATATATCTCAAAAAGAACTATTTTATATCCTATTATATTTGGAAGATAATATTAGTTTATAACAATTTCCTTTCCATCAATAAATCTTTAATTTTGTAAATTATGTTAAAATTTTTAACTAAAGTTAGTCAAACGTATGGCAGTTACAATGTTACCTTTTGACCAAAATTAATTGTCTTCAATGTATTGATGATATTCATTCTCATATTAATAATGGTTGTTATTAAAACATTAGCAGTTTTGTTATTCTTGGCTATATATTTCACACACGAATTCTTATAGAGAAAAGTACTAAAAAATAGATAGAGTGATTCTTCTTCTTCCTAATATTCAATTGGTGTGTTGTATTTTATTCTTTGAATCTCTTTTTGAGTTTTTGGTACCTAGTATAATACTAGAAAAGCTTGTTGAATCCTCGGCATACACCATACTAGGTGAAATATCTTTAAGGACAGTGTCTTTCGACATGTCTCAAACTACAATAATTTCCTATTGAAGTTACTGGTGAAGTACAAGCTTTGGTAAATTTGGTACAAGTGATTGTCAAGAAGGTATTTTCCGTAAAATAAGCAACAACCTTAAGGATATCTCAAACTTTATTCTTGCGAATTAATTGCTATAATAATAGAGTTTTTTCACGGTTAAAAAGAAAGGGCAGATATGAAAAGGTTTGATGGGGTCAAGCTATTAGTTAAAGCTTTTCTGGCTAAACTGAAGTTTGTTAATTTATGGCTGAAAGTTTAATCATATATCGGGAAAACTATTGTGGGAGCCTGGTTGAATTAGTTACAATTGTTACAGCAGTTGGTATTGGCAGAAATATCAACATTCTATTGGAGGTAATTGTGTATCATTGGTGTTCCATTTTATTCTGTTCATGCTAATAAGATATGTGATGATATTATGTCTATTTCTTAGTGAATGTGTGTCAATTAAGATAACATATTCCTCAATGTAGTAGAAGATTGGAGATGTGATAATCCTGCTAAGTAAATGTAAAATTGTGTAAGCGGAAGATTTAAATTTTTGAGTCCATTTATGCTACCTAAAATTATTTTATCCAACACACAAATTGGAGAAGAAAAATAAAATAATTGAATGAAATTTATGTTAATTTGATAAGATGTCAACTTCGATGGTATGTATTTTCACAGTTTATTTTTCTATTATATTCCATTTCATAATAATAATTAATAAAAAAAACAAAACTTGTTCATACTTGCATTTTGTTTTATGTTCGTTACTGTTCCATTGACTAATGTTAGTGAATTACCTTTCTAGATTTGACTTGAAGCACACTATGTTTGTGCAAATTAATGGACACGAGTTTTATGCTTGTTGTTTAACCGAATGCTTCTAATAACGAACAGTTGATTGAATTGGCTAAGTTATCATATATAGACTGTTTTTAATTGTATAAGTTGATATGCTGCCATAAAATAGAAATATTATGAAATATTTGAAAGTATTGCTTAGGTTATTAATGTTATTCCTCTATTATGAAAAATTTGAAAGTGTTGGGGTACGTTCCTAAAATTGTTTTACATGATCTAAATTTTTTAACCGTATGTTAATAAATGTTTCATATACATGTAATCAATTATGACTTGATTGAATGCAATGTCAGTGTTTTGAAAAAGTAAATACATTAAATATATTGTTTTATAATAAAGGTACAATGATGCATTGTCAATCTCAAAATTCACTAGTAATTATGAATTATTATTGCTGACCGCTCTATATTATAAAAATCAACTAAACAGAGTTAGTTATTATGGAGTTGATTGGTGATGAGGCTAATGGTTTAAATAACTAATAGTGTGTAATCCAAGTTGAATAAAACCAATTTTTAGGTGACTAAATTAGATACATATGTTTGAGACATAATGTGATGAAAATATTGTAGTGAGACAAATTATTTACGAAAAACAATTATGTGTAGTCAGAGATGAGTCTGATCAATTCAAGGACTAATGAAATATCGAGGGGAATAAGATTTTTAGTCATATGAGAAAGATTAACAATGATGGTAAATCAACCTATGTGATTGAAGATCCCATGAATTAGGTTCATATGGATAATAACAAGTCATTTGTAGATCAAGTATTAGTGTTGTCAATATAGGTTAGCTCATCCCATCCGGGCTAATACATGCTTTGACATTTTATGGGTCATGTCAGGTTAGTATATTTTTGGTGTGGGCAAGAACACGGTCGCCCAGCCTTGAAGTACGTGGGCTACAGGCTTGTCGGGCCAGCCCTTTTTTTAAAATATTATATTTTTCTAGAATTATTAAATCATAAATATCGATAAAACTGTATTGCATGATGTTAATATTACTACTTGTTAATCAAATTCACAAATAAAATTATCTTTATAATATTTATTAAGTTAGTAAACGTAGAAATGTCTAAATATAAATATTAACCTAATTATATTATGTTTGGACTCCTTATAATTTTAAATTTAAATGTTATATTATATTTTTTTATTAATTTTTATTGGACTAGAGGCTGGCCCTACCGCTATATATCTCAAGGCCCACAAATCAGCAGACTTATTCAGGCTAGGCGAAAAAATCATTTTATTAAATGGGCTCCAAAAATCATAATCCAACACTACTAAATCCCGGGGTACGCAAGATCGGCCCAACATGCGTAGCCCATAATCACGGCTCTAAAGTAAATATTATAAACGTATGTCCCTCCTATGATTTGTGAATATAGTATAATAATCTGCATAGCAAAGTGAGGCAGAGTTAGAGCTCTTAATCCAAGTCATATCTTTTATAGGTGGTGTATTGCTAAGCCGAATACACTCAATGACTGAACCTCTATGATTGTGAAGTGGTGCCACTTCTATGAAATTTTGACAGATTTCTATATCACTAATAAATACCAGGATACGCGCATGGTCGCTTAGCACAAAATCGATAACGACAAAGATTGTGAAAGTACAATGTGATAGAATAAGACACTAGACTTACAAAAGAATTATTGGTTCATAGAAGTTATAAACTTCACCAATTATTCTTTGAGTATTTTATTATTTTTATCTAGGTATGGTTCATAGTCTATAGACATCAGATTCGATGCATTAGACTCGTATGTGAACACCCAATAAAACTTCTCATTTCATTCTATTCCTTGGTAATACTTTTGAGATATGTAGGGGATTGTTGGATAAATATTATTATATATCTCTCAAAAAAATAATTTATATCATATTATATTTGAAAGATAATATTAGTTTATAAATAATTCCTCTCCATAAATATTCTCTATTATTGGAGGTTATGTTGATATTTTAACTAAAGTTAGTCAAATATATGACAGTTACGATGTTTCCTTTTGAACAAAACTAATTGCTTTCAGTGTGTTAATGACATTCATTATTATACTAGTAACGGTTGTTATTGAAATATATGCAGTTTCTTAATCTTGGCTATATATTGCTCATGAATTTTTGTAGAGAAAAGTAGGAGAAAATAAATAGAGTTATTCTTCTTCTTCCTCATATTCTATTGGTGTGCTATGTTGTATTCTTTGAATCTTTATTAGCTTTTGGTCCTAGTTTTATACTATATAAACTTGTTTAATTATGGGGATACATCCATATCGAGTGAAATATCCTTAAGGACAGTGTTTTTGATACGACTCAAGCTATGAATATTTCCTACTGAAGTTATTGATGAAGTACAGGCTTTGGTGAATTCAATACAAGGGTTCGTCAAGAAGGTACTGGCCATAAGATTATAAACAAATGCAACCCATCTCTAAATTTCTACTAAATAACTCCCAAAAGAGTGTTAGAGATAAAAACCCAATGTAGGAACTCTAAAAAACACAAAAAAATTTCTCAAAACTTTGTAATTCACTCTTCGAAAAATTACATTTATACGTTCCCAAATTTTTGGCTTCAGAGCCATTCATTGGTACTAGTCGAGCATTGCCAACCAAGTCAGGTGCGCCAAATGTCCCTTTTCGTCGCCTTCTTGAATTTACTCTTCACCAATTCTCTTCTGTAACTTTACGCGATCAGAATCTTCATCGCCGATCTAGTCGCCGCTTCGCCGAAATGCCATATTCCATCATTGAGTTGACTTTTTTCCATGACTGGCCTTCTGTAATTTTTGGTGAGTCGAGGAGTCACTCATCGACTTGCGTAGTGGTCTTGGCAATCGTCAGCCTTTCTTGTCTTCAATATTTTTGCTCCTATTTATCCGGTAATGTCCTGATCTTAGCTCTTTTCTCTTCATTGATGCAAATAACATTTAACTTCAGTTTAGAGCATACAGTAAGCATTGAGGACACTAAATCTCTTAATATTAATTCCTAATGAGTCGAAATCCCAAACTCATCAAGACTTGGTGAAGATGTTCTTGAAAGATCTCTAGGTACTCACTCACGACTAGGACTGACTTAGACAGTGTCTCAATACTTTAGTGATTAACTCGGACTAAGTGATAGTTTCACCCCTTAGAAACTATCCTTTTTTGCCTTAAGGTATGAATAGAATGATGCTTAGGTACTGTTGAACTACCCCTCCACTCTAAAACTTGATCAATACTAAATTAAATCTTGACTAATTAAAATCTACAATCGACTCAGTGATAACAAGCAAGAAGCTAATGCATACCTAAAATAACATCAAAATCCACCATGGCTAGCTCAACTAAGTAAGCCATGGTCTTATACTACATTTTAAAGGTGAATTAGGACACTTAATTTGTTGTTATTCTATGTTATCTCTATATTAAGGTTTACATAAACTTATGTCATTATAGGTAACTTTTCTATTTTATCATGTTTGAAAGGGGTAAGTCATCCATTAAGATCTTTGAAAAACAGTTAACCGGCCAAGATTAGGTTATTTAATTTTTTTAAAGAAAAACTAAACAAGGGGCTAAAAGTTACATAAAATCGGATAAGTCAGTTGGCAAATACTTTAACATTTGAAGATAAACCTCTTTCCCATTTAGAATGAAATGGCTTGCATGTTTTCTTTTGAAACGATAGATAACACTAGTTTAAAACAAAAAGTGTTTGTAAAAAATTTAAGGTACGAAAATGAAAACAAAAAAAAAGAACTTTGTATATGAAATTATGTGCATGTCTTAAAAGAAGTTGCACCTTGAAATCAGTAACACATTCTACATATGAAAGTGGATTAGAATAGAACGGGAAAAACATTAAAAGAAGATAATATAAGGTCATTTGCTTAAAACCATTTTATTAGTCTCCAATGAAAACTGACTAAAAAATCTAACTTATGACAAAAAAAAATTATTCAAATTGAGCTTAAATAAGTGCTAGACTTATTATAAAAATTAAAAGCTCGCATATGATAAATAGTTTAGCGGTAAGTAGGTTTTGGGTAACTAAGTAATTAGATCTAAACGTGATCATTTTTGCTATGTTAGTTTTCCCGAATAAAAAACTAACACACTTCTAAATCATCACGCAAGTAAGTTCATCATCTAAAAAAAATCAATAAATGGTAAAGATACTAATAAACATAGGGGACTCCAAGTGAGTTTCACTTATTTTGATTTCTATTTAGAAGAGTCAAAGATATGCACTCCACATGCGGGTATGACGATAAAGAATCCATGATACTCTATTTTTGCATGTCTTTAATTGGACTCCATTTTGCTCCAAAGTTCATGCAAGTTAAAAGATGACAAAGAGATTAGAAAGACTATGGACATTACATGATACTGAATAAATTTAGTATAGACCTAAATAAAATTACACTACAAAGATACAATCTTGGCCACGAAATATACAAACATCAGATGAGATACCCATTTTACCGTGGATGACTTTTGAACTAACTAATATAAGTAAGCTTGAAGCAACCATACCTGCATTATAGCCAGTAGATTAAATTTCAACTTCAACAGATTTAAACTAAATATACTTACTTTTCACACAATGAGTTTTACATCCATTGTACTTAACAGAGGAACAAAAGAGACTTAAATTTATATGTACAGAGATAAAGCACGATCATGGTAAAGCACATATTGTAGAATATTGTGTAACTAACAGTGGCGGATCTACGATTTTAAGGTTGTGGGTGCTCTGAAGTGAAACTGTAAAAAATATGTGTTAACAATGAGATTCGAATCTTGGTACAACAACACTAAAAGAGTCTTAAGTACCCATCCTAGAACCATTGGGTCAACTATATGATTTATTCATTGGGTGCCCTATGTTATACAAATACCTATCGATTTCTACATAAAAATATATATTTGGTAACGAAGTTAATGGGTGCTCGAGCACCCGGCGGACACCATGTGGTCCGCCCCGGGTAACTAAGCAAGCAATAAAGAGGCAGGACAGAATTGGCAAAGAACCTCAAAAAAGATACTCTGCCAAGAAATGACAAGGGGCATAACAATGTACAGCAACAGTCACAAGCTACTACTTTCACTAAGTTAGTAGCCACACAACTTAATTCATACTCGGAAACATCCACAAGTGCTGATGGATGGAAAATTGTTACAAGAAAGAAAGGAAATGCAGCTAATCCACTAGTCAATAATACAAAGATCGGAAAATGCTATAGTGTTGGTATGATGATGGCTGAAAAAATACGCATACTCGCAGCTCCATAGGTACTCAAAATGCAGTGGTAGTAACTCACAACACTATATAAGAAGTGGAGAATATGGAGATGGTCACTGATCTAGTGAAGGTTAGCATGGGGGAGATCTCAAAAGTCAATAGAAAAGGGAGAAAGTTTTCTGCCAAAGTTGTTCTACCGAGAGATTTGATTATCGATAATAAACACATTAGTAAGGAGAACAAAAATTCAGTAATCCTCCTCACTTTGGAATAGATTCTAAATAAGCGGAGAAATATGCAGGCTGGAGAGACAAAGAAAGAGGTTAAGAACAACAACTTATGGATGAACCTGATCTACCAAATGTCCAGGATCCAGGTGGAGGTGCTTTGCCAGCTAATACGAATCACTAGGCCACTGCAATATATTACGACAATTTTGATCAAGACCAGGTCATTATTGTGACAAAAAAATGAAAACGAAAATCTAACAATAAAAAACACCAAGTTTAACGTGGAAAAACTATTCAAACCGAAGGTAACCACCACGGGATCGACAAGATCCGAATTGCTTCACTATACCAATAAGAGGTTTACAAATATTCTTCTAATGGCTACAAAACAAGTGCCAAAAGAGAACAAACAATAGATACACCAACAAAAGATAAATAGAAAGAAACACCACCCAAAACCAGCTTCTGTTCGGGACCTAAAGCAGGATTTTTTTGACCTCCGAATCAGATCTCCACCATTCAAATCAACCACCAAGATGTCAGGAACACTCAGTCCAAAACTCAACCTGATCCAACGGTTAGTTAATCGGTAAACACGATTTGAACATTACTGGTCGGAGAAATACACTGCAGCAAAAGAATTCTTTTCTTTCTCTCTTTTCTCTTGTTGAAAGCTCTCTAAAAAAAACCTCTCTTATGTTCTAAATTATTTCAAAGACAATATCAATGAGCAATAAATTATTCTTTCAAGACAATCCTCTATTTATTGAGTTGTGCTTTTCCTTACAATGCCAAAACCAACTACAAATATGATTACAATTCCAATCCTTTTTGTAATAGAATTGGAAACAAAATAAAGAGAATAATTTCATTTCTTTTCCGAGTAGGATTAAGCCATGGACCTTTGGCTGGAACCTGGGCAATAGCCCAACAAACTCCCCCTCCAACCAAGGGGCCGAATGGACTTCAAGTGGAGGATCTCTTGGCAGGCTTCATGTCTGCCGCACTTCTACAAAACTTATGCTTATCTACGATCACTACTTCCGTAAGCATATATGAAGGATTTTCATTAGTGTGTATCTTCTCAACCTCAAATAATTTCTCTTCTAGGGCCATTCTAATCCAATGACATTTTCTACTAATATGCTTGGACTTAGAATGAAAGGTAGAGTGCTTGGTGAGATAAATAGCACTTTGATTATCACAAAATAAGACAACTCTAGATTGTTCAAAATCAAGATCTTTGATAAAATCCTTCATCCAAAGCAATTCCTTGGCACCTTCAGTAATTTCAATATATTCAGCTTCTGTGGTAGATAGAGCTACGCACTTCTGAAGTCTTGATTGCCAAGAAATAGCTCCCCCTCCAAAAGTGATCAAATAGCTAGAAGTGGATTTTGAATTATCAAGATTCCCACCCAAATCAGAGTGTGTGTAGCATACTAGTTCAGACTTTCCACTACCAAAGCACAACTCCATATCTGACGTACCCTTCAAATATCGTAGTATCCATTTCCCTGCACCCCAATGTTCTTTTCCGGCATTGGAAAGAAATCTGCTAACGGTATTAACAACATTTGCAATATCTGGTCTAGTACATATCATAACATATATCAACTACCAACCGCGGAAGAATATGGAATACTCGACATCTCATTCTTCTCTTCATTAGTCGATGGACTTTGCATCGTACTCAACTTAAAGTGTTTAGCAAGAGGTGTACTAACCACTTTTGTCTCTGTCATGTTGAACCGCTTGAGTACTTTCTCAATATACTCGTTTTGGGATAGAGATAACTTCTTCTTGTGTCTATCTCGATGGATTTGTATGCCTAAGTTCTTCTTTGCTGGCCCCAAGTCCTTCATCGCAAAGAAATTGCTTAACTCTTTCTTAAGGACTGCAATTCTAGATTTATAATTGCCAACAATCAGCATATCATCCACATAAATTAGTAAGATGATAAAATCATCATCAGAGAACTTCTGAAAGAATACACAGTGATCTGAAGAAGTTTTCTTGTATCCCTGATTTTCAATGAAAGATTCAAACTTTAAGTACCACTAACTTGGAGCTTGTTTCAAGCCACACAAACTTTTTCTCAATTTGGAAACATGGTTTTCTTCCCCATTAACTACAAAACCTTCAGGTTGCTCCATGTAGATCTCCTCTTCTAAATTACCATAAAGAAAGGAACTCTTGACATCCATCTGCTCAACCTCTAAATCTAGACTTGCGTCTAAGGCTAGAACCATACGAATAGAGGACATTTTCCCAATAGGAGACAAAATTTCATCAAAGTCAATCCCCTTTCATTGACCAAAACCTTTGACGACTAACCTAGCCTTGTATCTAGATGCAAATGTATGTTGATCTTGCTTTAATCTAAATATCAATTTATTTGTTAAAGCTTTCTTACCTTTCGGTAAATCCACTAGCATATATGTGCAATTCTCGTGAAGTGACCTTCATCTCATCTTCCATGGCTTCTACCCACCTATATCTATGTGTACCTACCATGACTTCATCATAACCTTTAGGTTCTCCCATGTCAGTCAAGAGGATATACTCATTAGGAGAATAACGTGTTGAGCTTTTTCTTTTCTCTAGTAGATCTTCTACAAGAGGTTTCAGGATCATTCGAAGTGGTTATATCACCATGTGTTTGGTTGATTATCAACCACAACATCATATGTAGGAATATTTATATGTTCTACACTCTGATCATTATCTGGATCATTACCTTGGGTTCCCTCATGTGCAGAGGATGTATCACCAATAGGGATTGGATCAACATCAACTAAGCTCTCATCAGTATGAGAATCTACTTTCTTAGTCTTGTCAATATCTTCAATAGTTTGATAATCAAAGAACACAACATCACGAATTCTAATGATTTGCTTATCAATTGGATCATAAAAGCGATATCCAAACTCATCTTGACC
Organism: Solanum pennellii; assembly: GCF_001406875.1. NCBI lineage: Eukaryota > Viridiplantae > Streptophyta > Magnoliopsida > Solanales > Solanaceae > Solanum > Solanum pennellii. The sequence goes on along the minus strand of NC_028647.1, from coordinate 28,261,505 downwards.
ATAACCAATGAAGATGCATTACTTAGTTTTGACATCCAATTTCAACCTCTCATCTTTTGGAACATGCACACAAGCTTTACATCCAAACACTATCAAGTGATCATAAGAAATATCCTTATCAAAACAAACTCTGTTTGGAACATCACCATCGAAAGCAACAACAGGAGACAAATTGATAACATAAGCAACAGTGTTAAGTGCTTCAGCCCAAAAAGAATTTGGAAGTTTAGCCTTTGAAAGCACACATCTAACTCTCTCAACTAAAGTTCTGTTCATCTTCTCTGCCAAACCATTTAATTGAGGAGTCTTTGGAGGATTTTTCTGATGAGGAATTCCTTGCGATTTGTAGTAGTTATCAAAGGGACCAATATACTCACCACTATTATCAGTGCAAATACATTTTAATTTCTTTCCCGTTTCATTCTCAGATAAGTCTTGAAACTGTTTAAACACATCAAGCACTTGATCTTTGGATTTTAAAGGATATACCCAAATCTTGCGAGAATGATCATCAATGAAAGTAGCAAAATAATGGGCATCACCTTTTGACTGCAATTTGAAAGGACCACACAAATCTGAGTGTACTAGCTCCAATAGCTCAGACTTTCTTAAAGGAGGATGACTGTGAAAAGAAACTATTTTCTGTTTCCCTGCTAAGCAACGAACACATCTTTCCACCTTTGTTTGTTTCATACCAGCAAGCAAAATCTTCTTAGCCAAACGGTGATCCCCCTCTCGCTCATATGACTAAGCCTCTTGTGCCACAATTCTGATAAAGTCTCGCTCTCCACCAAATTTATATAGTCACTAAGAATCGATCCTTGTGTCACATATAAATTTGAATATTTTCTTCCTCGAGCTAAAAACAGTGAGCCTTTGGTGAGCTTCCATTGGCCATTTCACAAGTCATTATGATAGCTATCATCATTTAGTTGTCCTACAGAGATCAAATTTAAGGGAATGTCTGGAGCATGCTTGACATTCTGAAGGACCAACGTTGAACCGATATTGGTTTTCAAACAAACAGTGCCAAAACCAAACACCTTAACCTCACCAGTATTACCAATCTTTAACACCTCAAAGTTAACAGAAGTATAAGATGAAAAGAAGTATTTTCTTAGTGTGTTATGTGATGTGGCTCAAAAATTTACCATCCACCTTGTATCTTGAGAGACAAAATTGACGACGTCTTTATCACAAGAAAAGAGAAGGTCAACTTGGACAATAGCAACAACATTATTTTCATTGTTTTCTTCCTTCTTACCTTCTTTAAGATCTTGCTTCAATTGTTTACAAAATCATTTAATATGTCCTTTCTTTACACAATGATAACATATAATATTTGGATTCTTTAATTTTGACTTACTTCTGCTCTTACCTCTATTTCTCGATCTCTTGTCTTATGTCTCCCTCGATCTTCTGTATATAGAACATATGAATGTGAAGATGTGTCTTGAGATTTTCATCTAACCTCTTCATTCAACACACCACTCTTTCCATATTCCATAGTCACCTTTCCACCAGTGGAAGAATTTGTTAAAGAAACACGAAGAGTTTCCCAAGATTCCGGTAGAGTATTAAGAAGCCAAAGTCCTTGTATTTCATGATCAAAATTAACACCCATTCTTGATAGCTGATCAAGAATACCCTGAAAATAATTTACATAATCAAGAATAGGACTGCCCTTCTTGTATTTAAAGGTCATTGATTTCTTTAACAAGAATAACTTGTTATTTCTTGCTTTTGAAGAGTAAAGTCTCTCCAACTTTTCCCACAATGTTCAAGCATGCGTCTCATTCACAATATAGTTGAGAACATTATCTTCAACCCATTTTCTTATATATCCACATACTTGTTGGTTCTCAAATTCCCAATTTTCATCGGTCACATTCTCGGGTTTATGAGCAGAAAAAACCAGAAGATGCATCTTCTTCACAAATAATAAATCTTTCATCTTGCTTTTCTATATGTTGTAGTTTCTTCCATTTAGACATATCATCTTTATCATTTTCCGCTCCTTATAGATAACCTTAGCTCTGATACCAGTTGTTGTGACGAAAAAATTAAAACGAAAATCTAACAATAAAGAAAACCAAGTTTAACGTGGAAAAACCATACAAACCGATGGTAACCACCACGGGATTGACAAGATCCAAATTTCTTCACTATACATGTAAGAGTGTTAAAATTATTCTTCTAATGTCTACACAACAAGTGACAAATAGAGCAAACAATAGCTACACCAACAAAAAATAAATAGAAAGAAAAACCACCCAAACCCAGCTTCTGTTCGGGACCTGAAATAGGATCTTTATGACCTTTGAATTTGATATCCACCGTTCAAATCAACCACCAAGATGTCAGGAACACTAAGTCTAAATTTCATCCCGATCCAACGGTTAGTTAATCAGGAATGATGATTTGAACGTTGCTGGTCGGAGAAAAAGACTGCAGCAAAGAACCCTTTTCTTTCTCTCTTTTCTCTTGTTGAAAGCTCTCTAAAAAAACCTCTCTTATGTTCTAAATTCATTCAAAGAAAAAATAGATGACCAATTAATTATTTTATCAAGACCATCCTCTATTTATAGAGTTGTGCTTTTTCTTACAAAGCCAAAACCAACTACAAATAGGATTACAATTCCAATCGTTTTCCTAATAGAATTGGAAACCAAATAAAGAGAATAATTTCAATCCTTTTCAAAGTAGGATTAGGCCATGGGCCTTTGGCTGGAACATGGGAAATAGCCCAACACTCATGACCATGGTTACTCTGCCTGAGGGAGAAGATCGATCCAAATTAGATGATGAAAAATCTACTAGAATCGGTGAACGACTAACATGCAAAACTACCAAATGCATTGAAACTCAACGGAAAGTGATCCTTTTCAACAGCCTTTCTCTAAGAGGCCTTAATGGACTGAATGGAGAGGAAGATAGTGGTTCCTAAAATGAAGGAACTATCACTAACAAAGAAGGTAATCAGAAGTTCTCTTAAATGTACTCGTGGAATATAAGGGGAATTGCCTCCCAGGGTGTTGCTGATTGACTCAAATACATCAAAAACTACAATCTTCCTTTCATCTTCCTACAAAAGCCTATGGTAAGAGAAGGAAAGATTGAAAGATACAAAAGAAAGCTAGGCTTTCGATACTGTTTTTATAATTGTTCCAATAAAATCTGGATTTTTTGGTCCTCTGATTCTATGATTAACATCATTGATAACAAGGAACAACAGGTTCTTCTACACATTACTCAAGTCCAAGGAACTTTGAATTTCTATATCTCTGTAGTTTATGCCAAGTGTGAGGAAGAAGGCAAGACAAATCTGTGGATGAAATTAGGGCTTCTTCCAACGTTGTCAATGGACCTTGGGGGATAGTAGGTGATTTTAATGTGGCCTTAAACTCTTGTGAAAAAAATGGTGGAAGACCTTATAGAGTAGAGGAAGGATTTGATTTTACCTCTTGCCTTACTAATTGTCATCTACAGGATGGAGATTATCTTGGTGCTTCATTTACTTGGATTAACAATAACCCTCCAAATACCATCCGAAAATGGTTGGACAGATTAGCCTATAATGCAGAATGGTTTGACGTTTGTGGAGGCACTACTGCTACCCATTTGGCCAGGACATGCTCTGGTCATGCCCCCCTTTCTCATTAACTATGGATCTAATGATATGTATCACACACAATATTTTAAATTTTTAAGGACTACTTTGGAGTTATTCAACAATCTTGGTCTCAAGAAATCCATTGGAATCCTATCTTTATATTGCATCAAAAAATCAAGAGAGTGTGCAAAACTCTCAGTGATTGGTCCAAAACTGCGTTCGGAGATATATATGAAGAACCCAAGAGGTTAGTGATGTTTATCCAAGACCTTGAAATGACTTCTATCACAGACAATAGTCCCGTTAACAGAGAGAACATTTCCAAAGCTAAAGTTGAGTATACAAGATTTTTAAAGCTACAAAACTCTATCACGAGGCAAAAAGCTAAGGTAAAATGGCTGGACGATAGAGGATCTAATACTGCATTCTTCCATAGTATCATCAAATATAGAAGAAGGAAACTTTACATTCACAAAATCAAAGATATGGAAGGTAATTGGGTTGAAGGGAGCGATAATATCACGAATGCAGGTATACAATTTTTCCAAATACTTTTCTGTGCAGAGGAAATACTCGAGGATTCTCAAATCCTTAGTGTAGTGCAAAAAGTAGTTACTGATGCTGACAACATGCTTCTTACATCACTTCCTACTATACAAGAAGTTAAATATTGTGTTTTTTTCTATTAAGCCTAACAGTTCTCCGGCCCTGATGGTTTGAGTGGAAAGTTTTATCAAAGTGCTTGGAATCTGATTACTGAAGATATTCACAGGGCAGTTTTGGCCTTTTTCTAGGGGGCTTCTATTACTAAACTCATGTGTCATACTTGTCTTATAATGCTTCCTAAAGTTGACTCACCGCAACAATTTTTTGATATTTGTGTTATTAGTCTATGCAATGTATCTAGTAAGATAATTGCAAAGCTTATCAATGTCAAACTCAGCTCTATCTTGCCAAAAATAATCACCACTAATCAGAGTGGCTTTGTTAAGGGAAGATCCATTGCAGAGAATATTGACTCATGAAATTGTTGAAGATATCGGCAAACCAAGGAAAGGGACCAATGTGGTTATCAAACTTGACATGGCCAAGGCCTATGACCGTGTTGCTTGGCCTTTTATACGTTTCATGCTTAGACAGTTTGGTTTTTGTGAAAATTGGATTAATCTCATTTATAAATTTATCTCCAACAATTGGTACTTTTTAATTGTAAATGGTAGCAGACATGGCTTCTTCAAATCAGAATGGGGTCTGATATAAGGAGATCCCCTTCTCCCTCCCTTTTCATATTATCTGCCGAACTACTTTCTCAGATGCTCAAGATTCTCAAAAAATTCCCAAATTTAGAGGCTTTTATATGAATCCCCAAGGTCCTCAAATTACTCATTTGTCCTTTGCAGATGATACCATTATCTTCTGTAGTAGTCTAAAACAATATCTGGAGATAGTCCTTCATACCCTTGATATGTATGAGAAAATGTCTGGACAACTTATCAATAAAACCAAGAGTTTATACTTCTCAAAGTACTGTTTTTTGAGTTGGTAGAATTTTTGGCATGAGATTTAATAAGTTTCCTTTAAAATATCTTGGTAGTCCTATATTCAAAGGTACAAAAAAGCTGGAAATATTTGCCGAGATGGTGACCAAAGTGGTCAATAGAATTAAAGGGTGGCATCTGAAGTTCTTATCCTCGGGAGGGAGGGCTGCTTTAATTAAACATGTACTTATGGCACTCAATATTTTTACATTAGCAGTTGTACATCCTCCTAAAGGTTATTGAATTTTTCATAGCTAGATTCTTTTGGTCCGGACTTGAAACTAAATCGATACAACATTGGGTTCCGTGGAAAAACCTTTGTTATCCTAATGAAAAAGGTGGCATTGGTTCCAGATGAATTCAAGACACTTGCAAGGCCTTCATAGCCATACAATGGTGGAACCTCAGAACCAACAACTCACTATGGCTTAAGTTCATGAGTTTCAAGTATTGCGAAGGATCCAACCCTGTTCCTAGTCAATGGAATAAGGGTCAATCTCATAGTTTGAAGGCCATGAGTTCTATAAAAGATAAAATGGAGCAGAATATTATGTGGAGAGTTCAGAAAGGTGAAGTTAGTTTGTGGTTTGATAAATGGTCTCCTAATGGGCCTTTATACAAGTATCTAGATGAGAACTATATCATCAATGACATTATGCTCAAAGTTGTCTTTAGGAATGGGAAATGAGATTGGACTATTTTCCATATCCAACCACCTATGGAACTGAAAAACACTCTATTGTCCATTTTCTTTAGCTTCAGTTAGGAAAGGGATGACAGAGCTATTCGGACTATTACTAACAATGGAAAGTTCTTGGTTTCCAGTGCTTGGAGCTTACTTAGATAGAAAAGATATGTAAACCATTTTGACAAAAGACTCTGGCATAAGCTAATTCCTTTCAAGATGTCTATTATGTCTTGGAGAGTAATTCATGATAGAGTTCCTACTGATGGAAAAATTATTAGATATGACATTGAGGTTCCACTTACTTGTTGTTGTTGTACAGGTCCAAATATGACACTGGAATTTGAATCTATTACTCATCTGTATTTCTAGGCCAATTTGCTCAAGAGGTATGGAAATACTTTGCTGGAAGATTTGGCATAACTTACAGAATTACCAACCTAAGAGCTCTCTTGATCAGTTGTTGGAATAAGACAAGTCAAAACTCCTTAGCAACTTTTATTCATAGAATCCTTCCCCCTACTATCATTTGGGAAATGTGGAGATCTAGATACAGCTCAAATATGATGCAAAAACTCCATCCATTCAAAGATCAAAATCTCTTATCACTTTCAACATCACTCAATTAATTGGGCTACAATTGAAAAAGATCACTATGGGAAATAGTTGGGAAAATCTTTGCAGATTATATGGTAAAACAGTTGTAGAAACTTCCTCTATTATGGTTCCTTGGATCAAACCTCCTTTACTCTCTATTAAGATTAATAGTGATGGATTATGTATTAATGGAAATTGTGGAGGAGGAGGAGTGATCAGGACTTGTGTGGGTGATCAAATCATGGCATATTCCATTTCTATGGGTAGAGGTAAAGTAACAGTGCAAAGGCAGGTGCATTGTTATTAGGTCTTAAGTGGTGCTTTGATCATGGCTTCAACATGATCATTTGTGAAATTGACTCTCTGATAGTATATAACTCTGTAAATGGAAGGTGGAAAACTCTGTAGAAGATTGAAGATACTATTGGAGGAATCATAAATTAGTTACTAACTATGACATCTTTATTCAACATTGCTTTAGAGAAGCTAACAAAGTTGCTGATAAATTAGCTACTTTTAGTCACAATGAAGAAAACAATTGTGTGCAAAGTACTTTTGCTGAGTTACCTAGGAAAGTTCAAGGCTTGTTAAATATTGATAGATTGCAGCTACCTTCATTCAGAGTCAAGAAGAAGACACCAAGTATGGTCACTCATGAGCCTCCTTAGACGTTCAAATATATATGCCACTTCTAATTCTATTTTTGCTTAGTAGACGGAAAGGCTTTTTAGCCAAGCTATGATTCCACATCTTGTAGCAAAGGGTCAGACATGACCCTCCTTTTGCAACTCTTCTTCTACGTGGCAATAAGAATATATATTGAAAAAAAAAGCAAAATAATAAAGATCTCCATTAAAATGTACACCTACTTTAAGATATATAAGGACAACAAATAAGCCATCAACTGGGAGAAAAAAAGCCAACAAATGATTTCATATAAATCTCTTTTATAAACTATGTCGTTCGACAAATTCAAGATATCTAAAATACCAAAGAAGTGTTAGTTCAAATTCTGACAAAGATAGAACTGAACAAAAATACATCAATTTGTTATACCTTGACCAAGCTGAAATCATCCTCGACACCAAACAAGAGGAAAATGAGTGAAAATCACCTCCTATAGGGCAATGAACAGTGTTTCTTTGACTGAAAGGCTACATTCAAACAATGAAAAACTCAAACAATTAAGGTTGAAAATAGAGTTCTAGTCAAGATAAAATGATCACTTTTGAGATCAAAATACAGTTTTAGAAGGTTCTATGGGGGCAGAAAAAAGCTTCTTCTTCCAAACGAATGCAATATGTTCAATGTTTATAGGAATGAATTAGGATTCTTGGCTCATGTTTAGGGAGGATTTTTGAAAGAAATAGTCTTTTTAATTTTGAAATATATGCTTGATTATTCTTCCTCAAAAATCTAAAAAAATTCTTAGGCATTTTCTTGACCGAATGAAAGAAGAGAGATGGAAATGAGGGAAGGAAAAAAAGAGTCGTTGATTTCCTTTATAAGAAAAGATAACAACTACACTAAAATAGGTGGCAACCTCTGTCCATGTCTTTGAATCGATAGACGCCTTGTCTACAAAGAGGCAAAAGGGTGAAGAAAACGAAAAGGGTGAGGTGAGTCTGTTGATTACAAAAAATAACTTTAGCTGATTTGATTAATTTTGGGCTAAAAAGGGGACATATTTAGGCTTAATGTTGGAGCTAAATTTAGGCTGAGTTTCAAAATTATTGGGCCTTTTTTTCATATTTTAAATTATTTTGGGATTCTAACTTAATAACCGTTACGATACATTTTGTAAATTAGAAATTAATAGTTTTGAAAATAAAATATCAATAATATGATTTTATGTCAATATAAAATATATATACAAAACATGTCCATTGTTTAAGAAAAAGAGGGTTACAAGATAGGAATTTCAAAATTTTATAGTTCATTACTTTGCATAGAAATGTAAGAACGAGGAAAACAATAGTAAATATAAATAGTTATAGGAGTAATTTTAGTTGCTAAAAAAATTAATTTGATACATTATTAAATTAGAAGTTCAAAAATAATGAATTAGAAAAATGAAGAGTCAAAATTGGGTGTCAATATGTGCTTGTGATAGACAAAGATAGTACAATCAGGGTAGACTCATTCAGCTAGAATAGACTCACCAACATATGTGGAAACACTGAATGGATCAAGAAGTTGTTTAGGTGAAATGTTGAACCTCATGGTTACGTATGGAGTGTCACATCCGGGGAGCACTCCCTAGACGTTACCGGCGTCGTCTTCCTCGAAGAGGAATTAGACAAGCCCTTAGCATTCATAGTTACATGTCATAGGATAAAACACGAAAAAGTTAAAACTTTTTACATATACATAGTGAGGTGTACTTATAAATTTCACATATCATATATGTAGTTTATATAGACTCCTCGCGTAGGAAGCTTACTTAGGCTCCTTTTATACAACGTAAACAATATATAAAAGTTAGTCTAATAGGATTGTCTCATATAAAACCATTTAAAAATGAGTACAATATTGGACTTAGCCATTACAACTTCAATACGCCATATAGGCTTACAACAGTGTATCAAATGATAAAGGAATGAACTAGACGATCTGATTACAAAGTTAGAACATGAAAAAGGTAACATCCCCAAATGTGGGGACCTAACAACACTTGAAGAAAGAGATCTAAGTCTTGTTAAAGTTGGGCTCCTAGGAATTCAATGGCCAAAACCTACATATTAGTAGAAAACAAAAGAGAATGGGTTAGTGCACCACTTGTACTAAGTATAGAAACAATGCATATAAAACATTTGAAAGCATGCATCAAAGGGGCCATTCCTTTAGAAAACATGCTAAATCATTTTGAAAGCCATTAATGCACATACAAGAAAGAATATACAATATAAGCATCACAATAACATAAGTCATGTTCATAATCAAAGACAACATCACATAAGAATCATATCAACATATCATGTCCACTAGTTCATATACACATAACATACAAAACCCTTACAAACAATCTCATCGCAAGCCGACAAGTGAAATGCTCATGTGAAAACCCATAACCCAACATAACTATGTAAACAAGATAGGAGATCATAAGTAATGCTTTGATTCATATAATATATAACATAGATAGTCATCACCCCATATAGAAATTTAGACCAATAACATGTTCATCATTATAGCCACCATCATATAAGAATATTAGCATTTGGAGTTAACATCATACGTTACTTAATAACATTATACATAAGACCATCTCCTAGGACTCTCCTTAGAGCCAACTTGTGCAATTTCTAGATAGGGTACCATACCCCTACCTTAACTAAGTAGACCTCGCAAGTCACCCTAGTCAATGTCTACTATAATTTACATTTAGTCATTCATTTTACTTTCGGGAATAATTGTCTTAACCGACATAGACCACATGGGCTAAATGTGAAATCCGGTGTCATGAAATGCTACACCAAAAGAAGGTATTCTACTTGCCAAGGTAGAACCAAACATGTACATAGCACTTTATGGGGATCCACTAGCTAGTATTCTTATGGGGGAAACATAGTTCAAGAAGTAGGAGACATAGTAGAAACCCTCTTTATGATATTAACATTGTAATCTCTATCTCAAGAAAACATATATAACATACTTTATGTACATGGGAAGGGACACATGTCGCAACTAGTTCTCTCGATACTAAGCTAGAGTCCCATTTTGATAAGGCTTTAAGTCAACCATAGTATAGGTCTTAGGGAATAATCCCCTGTATTTTCATGTTATAAGCTCAGTAGGTATAGAGTGAGAACTACCTTTCATCTACACCATCATTGGTGAAGTCATCATAATCAATTAATAACAAGGCACACAAGTGATTCACACTCAAACATGCATTATCATATCAAGACATCACGTCCATCCTATGCATATCAAGGAATCATAATAATCATATCATCTTAGTCTCAATCTAATAACATATAAGACTTCAGTTGCACATAATCATCTAGTATAATCCATCATCATTGAAGTAAAGAAATCAAGATCGCAAAGTCTTACCACACAGCCTTCATAAGCCCTCTTCAAGATCTTACCCTCAATTCATCACAATTTTCCATGTAATCCACTCACCATCATCGTAACATAATGAATTCAAAAATAAAATAATCAATTGTAACAACCGTAATCATCTACAAGTTCAATTCCTACCTAGGATTAGGGAAAAAGGTCATAATCTATAGTCCTTCACGAGAAATAGTTCAAGGACCAAGAACTATATCAATTAGCCAATAAACAACCATAATCTATCAATAATAATCAACACAACATCATAAGAAATAATATTAAAAGACAAATTACGAAATTGGAAGAAAATCTATTTTTGGAAGATCATGGAAATCATATTTTGAAAGAACCTCTTGGGGAAAGATTTTCCAAGAGTGAATATGTAACGACCCGACTTCTAGAATCCGAATCGCCACCGGCGTCGTTGACCTCTTAGAGGTCGCATATAAGCCTCTTCTTGCATTCATCACATTCATATGGTTAATTTTAGCGGAAAATTTAAAACTTTTTATGTATGAAGTTTACATAGACTTCATATAGTCACTACATGTTACGCATTATATACTAAGATCAACATCAATAGACAACCATCTAACATAAAGAATCAATTCGAAACTGAAGATGAATATATACTAAATAGTTTGCCAAACATGACCTTACATCAAAAGGTTCGAAATGAAATATGAAAGAAACTCTAGGGACAACATCCACTAGCTATGTCTATATCTAAAGTTAGACTAATTCTTGTAGCGTCCGCAAAATCAAGAGGACCTACCAAATGGTCTGGAGAAAAGCTGAAGTCCAAAACGCTGCAAGTGTCGTCACTCTGCTCTATGACTTGCACCTATATTAATAGTAAATAGAATGGTGTTAGTACACCACTTGTACTATATATGTGTGTATGCACACATACACATAAAGTTATTCATGATCAATGAAAGATCTTCCTAAACAACATGTCATTTCAAGAAAGTCTAGTTATTAGACTTTCCTAATTTTCTATATGATTTCAAGATATTTGTATCATCAACATAATTTTAGAACCCCACGGACGAAGGTTTGAAATTTTAAGTCCCCCCTAACCCAAGAGCTCTTTCCTCCGTAGTTAGTTTTATTTTAGTCTTTTTCTTATTCTTGTTGTGTAGTTCAATAATTCCTTTAGTCCTATGTTTTACTTACAAGTGCAATGATACATTGTAGTCCCATACCCTCAATGAATCGATGTAAGTAATCCAAGGACTAAGGAATGATTTCCCTACCTTATAGTGAGTCATTCTTTATACTATATATTTGTTGCATTTCATAAGCCATTCTATGTGGGTCATGCCATTTATTTCATTACTTTCATGGTAGGGAAGTTATGAAGTATTTAATTAAAATTGCTTTCTACTTCCCAATTGGCATCATATAATAAGTCATTATAAGCCAATTTGATTTGGTTGTGCCCATTATTTGCAGAAACTTCATGAGTTTGATATTGACACTTGACATTCTTAAGATCTTCATCAATTCTCACTTTGAACATAAGTTCCATCATCATCGTCATTCTCACTTTCATAGTGACATCATCAAAAATAAGATCATGCGAGCTTAACATAAAATCTTGTGTCTCCCCCACACTAAAAAGAGGTGATTCACCGGTTAAAATGAATCTTAGACCATATAAGCTACTCATGGAATCCTGTGTCTGCTCCACATATGGAAAGGGGTGATCCCTTGCTAAGGCAAATCCATCTCAAGTGTTCACTCCACATCGAAAAAGGAGTGGCTCACGGCTATAATGCCAAGAACATATCATGAGCATTAACCGACATAGATCATCATGTGATCTAAACATGAAATTCTGTGTATGCCCCACATCGTATAGGGGTGGAATCACTGGTCAAGGTGAAACCATACATGCCTAGCTCGGTTAGATGGAAACCACTGGCTAGTTCCTATGTTGGGTAGACATAGTTCGAAGACTAAGGACTTAATGAGACTATTTATGTAACAACCCTAAAAAAGGATATGCTAAGTAATGCTTAATGTGTCTAGAATGCCAACGATTAGACCAGGTTCACACAGATTGATGCGCATAGAACAACACCTCTAAAATGTTATGAAATCCAAAACAACTAACTTGGGGATTTAGTTGAGATAGGAAAGGTTGGGTCCATCCATGTAGGGCTCCCGAATATGAAGATTTACTCGGATGAGTCTTTATCGGACTTAAACATGGGAAATTATAAGTTTGGAGGGTCTAGGAGTAAAAGGGATTTTTTTCCAGGCTATGGGTAGTATTGTAATTTCCCTAAATATATAATTACCTAATTAATTAATAAGGTGGAGGGTCATTTTGGGGAGAGAGGACCGAAAATTAGCTCTTAGAGTGAAGTCTTGCTCCACCCGGGTTCGAACCTAGGTGGAAGCAATGATTTAAATTGTTTTTTATTTAAGTTTGTAAATTAATGTAATTTATTAATATTTATTATTTATTTTCTGATTTAAAATAAAAGGGAAATCAGATTTTTAATATTTAACTAAACCTTATTTGACTAAGTCCTAAACTAGACTCCTAAGCCAAAGATAACTCTATTCTCTCACGTCTATCTCTCAACACACGTTCAATCTCTCTTCTCTTTCACATTCTCTGTGCCAAATAATGTACAAGAACAGAACATAAACCAAAGTTCTTCACCCTTGAAGAACTCAGAACGAAAATTTTAAACAAACAACTAATCAAAAAAGTTAGGCAAAGGAAGGAGATTTTCCGTCAAAAGTTTGGTGTTGAAACATGGATTCGGACGTGATTGTTGGATCTGGTTTGGGCAGAAACTTCAAGGTTTGAACGTCATAGAATGTATGGGTTTTCTTTTCTCTTGGTCCCTTTATCAAGAGACCCCTAAGTAAGTATAAATTCCAATTGAGAAACTAAGGTTGTCCCCGTTACATGGCCATGTCATTAGATCCTTTGAAAGTTTCAAAGCATGCATTGGTATGTCTTCTGGTATATAATTTTAGGTCTGGTTGTGACTACGTATTGAATGTGTATTTGAAAATTATGTATGGATTGTAAGATGTATTCCGGAAAAGTGTTTTACGTTAATTGTTTGAGCATGGGTTTGCTGTAAATTAACTATGCTGCTGCCTGAAATTTGTGTGTTATAAATGTTGTGTTTTCATATATGAAAATTTTAAAAGTGTGATGTTCATATAAGGGTAATGTTGCTGTAAGAATGTCACCCGAATAACTCCAAGAATCAACATAAAAACTTGAGAGAAAGATGGATTGAAAGAGACAAAATTTCCAGCTTGCTGGAAATGTTGGTCTTGGCCAAAAATTTGAAAAGTGAGCTACGTTTTAAAATTTTTAAATAATTGTGAGGTCATTGGAAAATGAACCCAATACCTCACCAAATGCAAATTACATAAAAATTCATGACAAAAACGAAAAGAAAAATAAAATGTGGAGAGTGGGGATTGAACCCACAACCTCTTGAATGGTTGAGAGAGTTAGGAGAAAATAAAATGTGGAGAATGGGGATTGAACCCACAACCTACTTGCCTTAAAAAGGAAAAGGAGAGGAGAACAAGAAAGAAATATTATGAGGTTGAGAGGATTCAAACTAGGGTCTCCCAAATCTGAAAAATGCAATTATCAAGTTTAAAATAATATTAAATGTTGTTCAAGGGATTTGAAATCAGGTTCCCTTGCCATATTCCGTATTGACACATAATTAACACGTAAACAGATATATAATGAATGCTGCCTTTAAAGATCGAAATCAATATCTTGGCATATCTACAAGATGCATAAGTCTTGTACCACATAATCATGGGTAAACATGAATCACTTAGACAAACTATGAATGAAGCCTCAAAGCTTGTATGTGTGGACTCATAAGTCTGGCATACGTTTAAAAGTAGGTGGGCCTAAGATGTATGTGATAAAATGATGTAATCCTAGAAGGGTTAAGTAAGAGTATGAAACACACTAAATGGCCAAGTGCATTGGCATATGATGAAATGAACATTCATGTGAAGGGGTGAGTAATTATGAAAAGCCAATCTGTTAAATTTAATGAATGAGGTGACAATATGATAAGAGGCTAATGTGAAAGATGAGAGCAATCTCAAATGAGCCTAACTAAATGTTACCAAAACATAGTCACCTATGAGAGTGTAAAGATAATGAAGAGACAAGTCTCTATGAACACTCTAATGAAAGTATTGAATTTAATGCATACTTAATACTAATAATGAGATGAGAAATCATCTAATGATCCATGATGTCCTCATGATAGAAGCAAGCTCCCATGATGTATGAGTTGAATGTAATGGAACTTTATACTGAGCGTCGATAGGCTAGCTATGAGCGGTAATGGCTTCCTTCAGGAAGAGCGGAGGTTCACGTAACTCTCATAATATGAGACTATCCAGCATGCCGGGTATGGGTCTCCTTATATCTCCTATTCTTTGAACCTATAATGCCAATATAAGGATCTGGTGGGATTCAATTCCCATGTACGCTAGTAGGTTTTGGGTCACTTTGGCCGCTGATTCCACCTCTTTTCGAGATGGGGGAGACACTGGATTTCATAATGTTCCCACGTTCTATGTCGGTTAAAGTTAATGTTACCAAATAATGAATGAGGCCAGCCAAAAATGATGTACATAAAGAAATGAATGATACCAAAGGTGTTAGGATAGGATAATGAAGAAATGAGATAGATTTAAGTAATCCAAATTTGGCAAGTCTACTGACTTGACTTTCCATAAATCATGTTGTTAGGAAAGATCTATTCTTACTCATGCATGTCCTTGGTGTGTGGTTGCATATACCCATACTTAGTACAAGTCTTTACATATCCCATACAACTCTATATTTTTCGGTGCAGGCACAGGTGGACGCTAGATCTTACAGGTTGATATTGCAGCTATCCGGACGTGGAGCTTTCATCCGAACTTTGTAGGCCCTCATGCGTTCGAGGATGTCTACCATTATTATCTAGAGGCTTTATATAGTGGAGAATGTTCCACTAGTGTTTCTTTCCACTTTCATTTCAGACTTTGTATTGCTGTCGTTTTGGCAAGAATACGTTTCATGCAATTATGAACTGTTTCTTTCTTTTGATTATCTATATATTAGAGTTTTGATTTGTGATTGCCAATGATGTTAAGTTTAAAATGTTTATCATGAAATAATAAAACAAAAAATTCAACTTTTCCGCTAAAATTAACCTAGATGAAGTAAGAATGACGTATGTAGGCTTGTCTACGACCTCTGAGAGGTTAACGACGCAAGTCTCATCTGGGTTTAGATTCCTGTCGTGACAAAGTTTGTATCAGAGTACTATATTAAATTTCGAGGATAATAAGTTCCCAGCAACCTCATTGAGTAGTTCCTAAGTCATGGTAGTGAAGTGCACCACTATCCTGATTTAGAGACTGCATGATGCATAGGAAAATTTCCCTTCTTCTGATCTAATCGTGCCTTTCCTAATGTCTGATTTTATTGGTGTTATGAGAGTGTCTAATATCAATCATTGTTATTTTTCAAAAGATGAATACTAGGAGAACGATTGGTCAAAGGAGAGGAGGATCAGCTGCTGGGGGCAATCAGGTTCAACCCCAGGCTCCAGCCGAAGAAGTGGCTATGCTGGTTAACCCTACTGGGTTGACTGATGCTGAGGTGCGGGCATCTCTTGGACAGATGGCACATTCCATCACTATGCAGGCCCGGGCCATGATTGACTAGGCCAATCGGCAGAATGTTTAAAGGGAGAACCCACAGGTTCGCAATATGGCTGACAGGATGAGAGACTTTACGAGGATAAATCCTCCTATTTTCACAGGTTCTAAGACTTTGGAGGATCCTCAGGAGTTTGTGGATGAGGTTCATAAGATCTTGGTGGATATAGGGGACACTGATCCGAGAGAGCAGAGTTGGCTTCCTATCAACTCAAGGATGTTGCACAGACTTGGTGCAAGATGTGGCAAGATAGCCGAGTTTTGGGCGGAGTGCCGATCACTTGGAAGCTGTTTAAGATGGACTTTCTAGAGAGATTCTTTCACAGATGAGGGAGGCCAATGTTGAGGAGTTTATCAACCTTAAGAAAGGATCCATGACAGTCAACGAGTATTCCCTGAAGTTTGTTAAACTGTCTAGGTATGCTACTTTCTTTGTATCTAACAGCAGGGATGAGATGAGCAGGTTCCTCATAGGAATCAACGGATATTTAGAGGAGGAGTGTTGGTCTGCGATGCTCCACGATAACATGGACCTCTCCAAGTTGATGGTTCATATCCAACATGTAGAGGACAACCGGAAGAAGAGAGGCGTTCGTGATGCTAGGAGTCCTAAGCCTTATGATCAGGTAGGTCCTAGCAATGGGAGCAACATGATTAACTTTGGCGTCCATGAGCAACCCAGATTTAAAAAGGGGCAACAGAGTTCAGGGAACTCTAACTTTTAGAGGAGTACAACACCTAGAGGAGGCAAACCCGAGCCCAAGAAGGGCAATAGAGGTGAGATGCAGTGTTCCAAAAAAGACTGTGCTAAGTGTGGCCGTGCTCATAGTGGAGAGTGCATACAGGACACCAATGCCTGCTTCGGTTTCGGTAAGAGCGGGCACATGGTTAAGGACTGCCCACAGAAACAAGGTCAGGCTAGAGGTAATGCTCATCCTAGGTGTAATCCAGAGGATGCAGCAGTAGCTAGACCTCCTAAGAGGAACAGGTTCTATGCCCCGAAGGGCAGGGAGGAGCAGGAGAAGTCCGCTGATGTGGTCACAGGTATGCTGCAAGTATTCTTAACTTTTGTTTATGCTTTACTTGATCCAGAGTCTGGGCTTTCCTTGGTAACTCCTTTGCTTGCTCTCACTTTTGAGATGATCTTATAGTGGTTAGTACACCTTTGGGAGAAAATGTAAAAACGAATAGAGTATACAAGGATTGCCCAATAGTTGTATGTGGTAAGACTATGTGCAGACTTGGTTGAGTTACCAATGCATGATTTTGATGTTATTCTTCGCATGGATTGGCTTAATAGTTGTTATGCTTGCATGGATTCTCGTAATAGGATTGTGAGAATTTTTTTCCCTAATGAAGAAGAGATAGTCCAAGAGGGGTACAACTCGATTCATCCTAATCCCTTGATTTCTAACCTTAAAGCCAATAAAATAATGTCCAAGGGGTTATTGTGTCATCTTGTGAGTGTTAATGATTTAGATCATGACATTCCTTCAATATAATCACTGCCTATAGTGAATGAGTACCAAGATGTATTTCATGATGATTTTCCTGGAGTTTCTCCCCCTCAAGAGATTGACTTTTTCATCGACTTAGAGCCCGATACTAGACCAATTTCAATTCCTCCTTACAGAATGGCTCCAAATGAACTCAAAGAGTTGAAGTTGCAGTTAAAAGATTTCACTGATAAGGGTTTTATCCAACCGAGCATATCCCCTTGGGGCACTCCTGTGTTGTTTGTGAAAAATAAATATGGAACCCTTAGAATGTCTATCGATTATCGACAGCTCAGCAAAGTCATTGTCAAGAATAATTATCCACTTCCCGGAATATAATACTTGTTTGACCAACTCCAAGGGTCTAGTTTCTTCTCGAAGATTGATCTTTTTTCACGGTACCATCAGCTCAGGGTTAGGGATGGAGATATCCCAAAGACAGTCTTTCTTACTCATTATGGTCACTATGAGTTCTTAGTTATGTCATTTGGTCTCACCAATGCACCAGTTGCATTTATGGATCTCATGAATAGGGTCTTCCGTGAATACCTTGACTCTTTCGTCATAGTATTCATTGATGACATTCTCATCTACTCTAAGACCAAGGAAGATCATGAACAACGTTTGAGACTAACCTTGCAGGTACTTAGACAACATCAGCGGTATGCCAAATTCAGCAAGTGTAAATTCTGGCTTAGATCAGTGACCTTCCTAGGTCATGTTGTGTCCGACAAAGGTGTGGAGGTAGATCCCAGGAAGACTGAAGCGATTAAGAACTCACCAAAACCTCTTACTGCAACAGATATTCATAGCTTCTTGTGATTGGCTGGTTATTATCGCAGGTTCGTGGAGGGTTTTTCTTGCATTGCTGCCTCACTGACAACTTTGACTAAGAAGAAGGCCTAATTTGATGGACGGAGGCTTGTGAGAAGAGTTTCTAGGGGCTCAAGGATAGACTCACTTCACCCCCGGTGCTTACTTTGCTAAAAGGGTGGTGAGAATTACACTGTGTATTGTGATTCATCTAGGGTTGGTTTTGGTTGTATTCTTATGCAGGGTGTTAAGGTGATAGCTTATGCGTCCAGACAACTCAAGGTTCATGAAAAGAATTATCCCACTCATGACCTGGAGTTGGAAGTTGTGGTATTTGCACTGAAATTGTGGAGGCACTACTTGTATGGAGTTCATGTGGATGTGTTCACAGACCACAAGAGTCTCTAATACGTGTTCACACAGAGAGAGTTGAATCTACATTAGCGGAGATGGGTGGAGCTGTTGAAGGACTTTGACATGAAAACTCACTGCCATCAAGGTAAAGCTAATGGTGTAGTTGATGCTTTAAGTAGGATAAGCATGGGAAGTACAACCCACATTGAGGATGGAAAGAAGGAGTTGGTGAAAGATATTGATAGACTGGCCAGACTGGGTTTTGCGGTTAGTTGACTTTACTAGTGGGGGTGTTTCAGTTCATCCTAGTTCTGAATCATCCTTAGTAGTTGAAGTCAAAGAAGGTCAGCATCTTGATCCTGTTTTGATGAAGCTGAAGGACTCAGTGTTGGTTAAGATGAATGAGTCTTTTGCTTTGGGAGATGACGGCATACTTAGGTACCAGGACATGCTGTGTGTACCAGACGTGGATGATTTGTAGACCAGGATCATTGCAGAGACCCATGGTTCCAGATACTCCATACATCTAGGTTCCACCAAGATGTATCATGATCTTAAACAGATTTATTGGTGGTATGGAATGTAGAAGGACATTACAGATTATGTGGCCAAGTGTCCTACTTGTTAACAGGTTAAGGCAGAACATCTTAAGCGTGGCGGACTTACTCAGATTATTGAGGTTCCGACTTGGAAATGGGAGGCCATTAATATGGACTTCGTGGTTGGTCTCCAAAGACTAAGAGACAGCATGACTCCATATGAGTTATTGTGGAAAGGATGACTCAGTCTGCCCACTTTATCTCTGTGAAGTTTACTTACAGAGCCGAGCATTATGCGAGACTTTAAATTGATGAGATTGTGAGATGGCATGGGATTCCTTTGTCTATCATTTCAGATAGAGGAGCTCAGTTCACTTCACATTTCTAGAGATTCTTCGAGAAGAGATTATCATCCTAAGACTAATGGGCAGGCAGAGTGCACCATTCAGACATTGGAGGACATGCTGAGGGCATGTGTGATTGACTTCAGGGGTAGTTGGGACGACCATCCGCCTTTGATAGAGTTCTCGTATAATAATAGCTATCCAGCATTGGGATGGCACCGTTTGAGGCACTATATGGTAGGAGATGTAGGTCTCAAGTTGGGTGGTTCGAGGTTTGAGAGTCATCCATTTTGTGTCCAGATATCAATCATGAGGCCTTAGAGAAGGTCAGGGTGATAAGGGACAGTTTGGCTACTGCTTACAGTCGCCAGAAGTCTTATGCATACAACAGCAAAAGGCCTTTAGAGTTTGATGTTGGTGACCAGGTCTATTTGAAGATATCACCGATGAAGGGGGTGATGAGCTTTGGCAGGAAGGTGAAGTTGAGTCCAAGGTATGTTGGGCCATATGAGATCCTACAGCGTGTGGGAGAGGTGGCCTATGAGTTGGCATTTCCTGCAGAACTAGCTTCTTTTCATCCAGTCTTTCATGTCTCTATGATAAAGAAGTGCCAAGGTGATGCAAGATCGATTCTACCTGTTGAAGGTTTGGGGGTTGATGAAAATTTGTCCTAGGAGGAGGTACCTGTTGAGATTTTAGACAGACAGGTCAAGCGCCTGAGGAACAAGGAGATTGAAACAGTGAATGTATTGTGGAGGAATCATCTTGTTGAGGGTGCTCCTGGGAGGCCAAAGCCTATATGAGATCCCACTACCCCCATCTTTTCAGCTCTTGAGGTTAGACTCCCTACTCTTAAGTCTATGTTACCTTATCTCTCTATTCTTTGTTGCTATTGCTTGATTGTGTATAGTAACTATGTTATGATCTGACTGGAATTACGCAAAAGAGTTATAAGTGTCATTCTGGGATAAATGTTCGTAAGGGGGAGATAATGTAACAACCCTAAAAATAGATAAGCTAAGTAATGCTTAATGTGTCTAGAATGCCTACGATTAGATTGGGTCACACGGATTGGTGCGCGTAGAACCAGACCTCTGAACCCTTACAACAGCCAAGCCAAATAACTTGGGGAGTTAGTTGAGCGAGGAAAGGTTGGGTCCATCCCTGTAGGGCTCCCGAATATGAAGATTTACTCGGATGAGTCTTTACCAGTTTTAAAAAGGGAAAATCATAAGTTTCGAGGGTCTAGGGGTAAAATTGTATTTTTCCAAGCTAAGGGTAGTATCTTAATTTCCCTAAATATATTATTAATTATTCAATTAATAAAGTGGAGGGTCATTTTGGGGAAAGAGGACCAAAAATTGGCTCTTAGAGTGAAGTCTTGCTCCACCCGGGTTCGAACCTAGGTGGAAGAAGTGATTTAAATTGTTTTTTTTTAATTTAAGTTGTCAAATTAATGTAATTTATTAATATTTATTATTTATTGGCTTATTTAAAATAAAAGGGAAATCAGATTTTTAATATTTAACTAAACCTTATTTGACTAAGTCCTAAACTAGACTCCTAAGCCTAAGATAAATCTCTCCTCTCACATCTATCTCTCCACACACGTTCAATCTCTCTTCTCTTTCACATTCTCTCTGACAAATAACGTACAAGAACAAAAAATAAACCAATGTTCTTCACACTTGAAGAACCCACCATGAAAATTTTTAAACAAACAACTAATAAAAAATAGTTAGGCAAAGGAAGGAGATTTTCCGTCAAAAGTTTGGTGTTGAAACTTGGATTTGGACGTGAGTGTTGGAACAGGTTTGGGCAGCAACTTCAAGGTTTCAACCTCATAAAAGGTATGAGTTTTATTCTCTCTTGGTCCCTTTCCCAAGAGACCTCTATGTTCAATTTAAATTCTAAACGAGAAACTAAGGTTGTCCCCGTTGCATGCCCCTGTCATTAGATCCTTTGAATGATTCAAAGCATGCATTGATATGTCTTCTGGTAGATATTTTTAGGTCTGGTTGTTATTATGTATTGAATGTGTATTTGGAAATTATGTAAGGAATGAAAAATGTATTCCGGAAAAGTGTTTTACGTTAATTGTTTGAGCATGGGTGTGCTGTAAATTAACTATGTTGCTCCCTGAAAATGTTAAAAGTGTGATTTTAATATAAGGGTAATGTTTCTTGAAAAATGTCACCTGGATAACTCAAAGAATCAACATAAAAATTTGAGAGAAAGATGGATTGAAAGAGACCAAATTTCCAGCTTGTTGGAAATGTTGGTCTCGGCCAAAAACTTGAAAAGTGAGCTACGTTTTAAATTTTTTTTATAAATTGTGAGGTCATTGAGAATCGAACCCAAGACCTCACCAAATGCAAATTACATAAAAAGTTCATGAGAAAAACTAAAAGAAAAATAAAATGTGGAGAGTGGGGATTAAACCCACAACCTCTTGAATGGTTGAGAGAGTTAGGAGAAAAATAAAGGAGAAAATAAAATCTGGAGAGTGGGGATTGAACCCACAACCTCCTTGCCTTAAAACAAAAAAGGAGAGGAGAACAAGAAAGAAACATTATGGGGTTGATGGGGTCTCCCAAATCTGAAAAATGCAATTATCATGTTTAAAATAAGATTAAGTGTTGTTCAAGGGATTCGAAATCGGGTTCCTTTTCCCAATTCCATATTGACACATAAGTCATACGTAAACAAATATTTAATGAATTCTGCCTCTAAAGATCGAAATCAATATCTTTGCATTCTACAAAATGCATAAGTCTTGTACCACATAATCTTGGGTAAACATGAATCACTTAGACAAACTATGAATGAAGCCTTGTGACTTGTATGTGTGGACTCAAAAGTCTAGCATACATTTGAAAGTAGGTGAGCCTAAGATATATGTGATAAAATGATGTAACCCTATAAGGGTTAAGTAAGAGTGTGAAACACACTAAACGGCCAAGTGCATTGGCATATGATGAAATGAACATTCACATAAAGGGATGAGTAATTATGAAAAGCCAATGTGTTGAAGTTAATGAATGAGGTGACAATATGATAAAAGGCTAATGTGAAAGATGAGATCAATTTCAAATAAGCCTAAGTAAATGTTACCAAAACGTACTCACCTATGAGAGTGTAAAGCTAATGAAGAGACCAGTCCCTATGAACACTCTAATCAAAGTATTGATGTTATTGCATACTTAATACTACTCATGAGATGTGAAATCATTTAATGAGCTATGATGTCCTCATGCTAGAAGCCAGCTTCTATTATGAATGGGTTGAATGTAATGAACTTTATACTGAGAACCGATAGGCTAGCTATGAGCGTTGATGCCTTCCTTCATGAAGGGAAGAGGTTCATGTAACTCTCATGAGATGAGACTGTCCGGCATGCCGGGTATGGGTATCCTTATATTTTCTAGTCGTTGAACCTATACTGCCAATATAGGGATCTGGCGGGGTTAAATTTTCATGTAAGCTAGCATGTTTTGGGTCACTTTTGCCGGTGATTCCACCTCTTTTCGGTGTGGGGGAGACAGTGGATTTCATGATGCTCACATGATCTATGTCGGTTAAAGTTAAAGTTCCCAAATAATGAATGAGGTCAGCCACAACTGATGCACATAACGAAATGAATGATACCAAGGGTGTTAGGATAGGATAATCAATAGGTGAGCTAGACCTAAGCAATGACCCTAGGTAATTCTTGATCATTGTACAGCGAACCCAATGAAAGTTTTAAACTACATCTTAGGTACTAGCTTATGAATGTATGAAGTGAAGTACGTATGAATGAATGAACCAGACTCTGTGTTTGCTAAAGAAGGCTCTCTAGTTGAGGTCCCATATGTTGAGATCTCATTTTTGGGAAGTCTTGATGTCAAGTCAATGATCCTTAAGTCTGATGGAGTATTAATGAATGATATGAAAGATATAATGTACTATACCCAATATGTTATGTGACATATGCAATATATTATGTGCTATGTGTAAGACGTTATGTGCTGTGTGCAATATGATATGTCTGATGATGCATGTTACTCTCATGGCATGACTTTCCTAATCCAATTTTGGCAAGTCCACTGACTTTCCTAATCCATATTTGGCAAGTCTACTGACTTGACTTTCCATAAATCATGTTGTTAGGAAAGAGCTATTCTTACTCATGCATGTCCTTGGTGTGTGCTTGCATACACCTATACTTAGTACAAGTGTGTACTAATCCCATAAAACTCTATATTTTTAGGTGTAGGCACAGATGGACGCTAGAGCTTACAGGTTGATGTTAAAGCTATCCGGATGAGAGATTTCATCCGGACTTGGTAGGCCCTCATGCGTTCAAGGATGTCTACCATTATTATCTAGATTTGATATAGCCTTTAGCTAGTCGAGCATGTTCCACTAGTGTTTCTTTCTACTCACATGTCAAACATTGTATTGGTGCCGTTTTGGCAAGAATACGTTTAATGCAATTATAAACTGTTTCTTTCTTTTGATTATCTCTATATTAGATTGTTTATTTGTGAACGCTATGATGTTAAGTTTAAAATGTTTAGCATGAAATAAGAAAACAAAAAAGTTCAAATTTTCCGCTAAAATTAACCTAGATGAAGTAAGAATGACGTATGTAGTCCTGTCTGTGACCTTTGACAGGTCAACGACGTCGGTCTCGTCTGGGGTCTAGATTCCGGTCGTGACAACTTATCCACCTCGGCGGTAGCCTCATCGCATGAGACTTACACGTGCAAGCACATGATCATAACTAATCTATCGGTGCTATCTCACTTTCATTATCTTCTTTATCTTTTAGAGTTGACTCAAGCATTGTGGAAGCTTGCTTCTAGATCGATATTTACTTACTCTTTTGATGACTTATCATCCTTAATTTACATTTATGAAATGTGAATTGTCCTTAAATATAATCCTTACTTTACATTGATTAATGTGAATTGTCCTTACATATCATCCTTAGGTGTTAATGAGACTAGTCTCACATGTTGTAACACCTTCATTCGTGAGTATACTTTTAACATATTAACTTAGGTGTGAGTGTCACTTACTTAATTTATACCCCTTTAATTATATTATAACTCACATTACTTCTTTACTTTAGTGTAGTAGCTTCATTTCATCGTTTATGGATGATGAACACTTCTTTCAATAAGTTACACATGTTAATAGTTGATTCTTGTAGAGCATGTTGGGAGTTGTCCCAATGAATGGAATTCCCTTGGTTATGGATTCATTGAGTTACTTTACAAGTGCTTATAATATACTTGATACTCTTACTACACAAGAATTGGCATATAATTAGTATTGTCTCAAGATTTGGGATGTTAAACCAGTTAGCCATTTTTATTGGCATAAGCCAATTTTACGGATGTACATATTTAAATAGAATATGTATAAACCCTTAGAAAATATTTCAATCATTTACATAAGCCCTTAGACATTAACATGCATTTGTTTTTACCAAATAGTGTTAGCCAATTTTATTGGAACAAGATTGCCAATTCATTCAAGATGTGGTTTTATAGAGATCTTTTTTAATCAATCCTAGTTAATGACCTTAGGGTAACATTTTAAGACATATTGGACAATATAATATTAGCATTTGATGACTTTAGCATCCTCATAACGTTACAAAGCACTAAGTTAACATTCGTCACACACACATCAACATTTGACATTTATGGACGTAACTAACATATGGTCAATTCTTAATTCACGTTGTGAACATTAGCTTCATACGATCTTAAGTTCATAGGTTCATGCAAATTCATCAATCAAGAACATTACACATAAAATCAGCCAGCACCACATAGCAACAACATATCTCTAACCTATTCAACATTGAAATCGAAAAGGAAACTAGGGACAAGGAGTTTGACGAGAATAGGAACAACCCTAGTTTCAAGATCTTTGAATCGTTTGAAAGAAAGTTCTCTTGGAAAAAGAAGTCACTCATTCATTATACAGAACTTAATCTACGAAGACCACCCTGAACGAAACCTTGAAGAAACCTTGAAATCGCCCTAGAGAAATCGATAATTTTCCTGCCTTTTTCTATCGTTCTTTGCTTACTGTTTTTGCGTCGCCTTTTCTATGACTTTGAACGTGATTCTACGTCTTAGGAACTGACTTGACTCATTCAACTTAGGGTTTAATAAGTTAATTAAATAAATGAATTAAATAATTACTAAAAAGCCCCTCCTAGATTGACTAGAACTAGGAAAACACAATACTTGTTCAAATATGAAATTTTTCCTGAGAATTTCGTTTTTGCCACTTTAAATTAATTAATTAAGTTGCAAAATTAATTAATTAATTATCCTAGGGTAATTACTAGTGTATCCCTAGGTTGTTAAGACCTTAACTAACTCTTTGGACCATTGTAGGTTAGGTACTAGGTTATCTCTTCAACTAGTACTAGATTAGCGTAAACCCGATTTAGTTATAGGTTGTCGGGTGAACTAAATAGTTTATTTCGTTTGGTCCTAGCTTAGTTATCCAGTTAGGGCAGTAGGTTAGAGTCTAGAATGTGATAGGAAGTTAGGCCCCACATGGAGTGGTCCCTTGTGCACGTTTTCCCCCTAACCACCCTAACCGAATTCGGTTAGGGCGGTCCTCTCCTTCGGCCGCTTCTTCACATGTCTTGCACATGTGATTGAACATGGGTTTGTTTTACTTTGCTAACTATATATTATTGATGTCCTATTTGAAAAATTTACTTATTGTTCCAAGGACCCTCACCATGTCCTTGAGCACTGCTTAATACACATGATCATTTTAAATGATCATGTGTTATGTGCTATGGTACTAGGATTGATACTTGGATGCCTTATACCTTATGCATAAAAGATCCACTGTGTTTTTAGATTAGGTCATCATTGTAGGTACACTTTTTGGTCAATGAATCTTGGATTGGGTATGGCAACCCAAAAATTATATTTCTTATTCGTATATAGAAAATTTGCTAGTATCCCTTAGCCAATTTTTCTATACTTTGCCCAATATTTCTCACTATTGGGCATTGGGGTGTCTATGTACCCCTAATAGGCTATCCTAAGGGCATACTGGGATCTTCATTAGACATATGATTTTCAAGAATGTTAAGGAATGAAAGGATATAAGATGAAGTCTTGAAGACCTAATGCACCTTGAAGCTTTGTTTTCACTGGAGTCTTTTTGGGTGAGAGAAAGTGGAGAGTAGTTAGAGAGAATTGGATTTTGGAATTATGAGGTGTTGGGTTAGTTTAATGAGGGTTGGGTATTCTATATTCCCTTAACAAACATAATTAACCACCCCTTAAAAACTTTAATTAACCACCTAGCGAATTGAATAATTAATTGACTTAACTAATACTTGGACAACACACAAGGCCCTCAACCTACAAGACCACGTCGACGCCCAGTAGGTCTATCGATGGCCTGTGTTGTCAAGCCACCAATTGTATCGAAGAATAGTTCTTTCACCCTTTCAGCCAATTGGGAAAGTGTAAATCAACATAGCCTTCAATGGAGCATCGATCAATCATCGGCTTATCGCTTGGCTCGTAGATACACACTTTGAATCTACAACTCTAGGGTCCAAATGGAAGGGTTCTCTCCAAGGACCCTTAGCGTGTTCCTTGGGGAGTCGTACCTGGACATTTTGACCCTAAATACACTCTTCTATATGTTTAGAAAATTTCTACAAATTTTCATTAAATTCCGACTCCTAAAATCCATTGAAACATGCAAAGGCTCACTAGCACACATTTCACAATCCTCTGGACGTCATTGATGTTTCTTAAGGTTTTGAATCTAACACTTCCTTAGAAGGTCATATACATTATTTTTGGCCCAGAAACAGTGTTTTAAGTCTTACTTACACATGTGAGGATCTTGACTAAGTCGTGGACTTTTGAAGTGTTACATTATCCCCCCATTACGAACATTCGTCCCCGAATGACACGAAAATATTTTTGAAGGTAAAGGATAGACTCAATACTAGCAGCCCAACCAACAACATCATAAAATAATCATGAGTCACAGCTCATAGAAGTAATTAACAACTTCATCCAACGCATAGTAACATGCATGTATGTAATCATGCATCTTCGTAGGAAATTGATGAGATATGATGTAGATTGCTTTGACTGTAAAATCATATAGGTTGTTCTTGTATTTAATTATTGTGAATGGGTTTCTCAAATGACTACCTCATGCATGAATGTGAAAGGTTTTCTCCATAAAGGGGTTTTAATGTTGAAAGGTCTTCTCACCTAAAATTAATCAAAGATAAATAGTTATTAAAAGAATAGGGAAAACGGCAATTACACATGTTCCTTTCAAGGATAAGATGAATGTGATAAAGAATTTATCCTTTGAAGTTGAGTTTAGAATTTAGTTGACAAGTGGCGATTACCCGTGTCCCATACACTATGTGCAAACATAGGATTGCTTAAATAATGATTATCATGTGGATCGACATAAGCTAAAACGTCATCGTCATTACCTTGGAAAGTAGGGCACCCCTTTTTGGTATGGGAGACACCAAATTCCATGTCGATAGCTCACGTATATCGGTTAATGATACTTCAAACGAGCAAGCTATGATGAACTAAGTTTAATTCAAAAAGTATCTCATATGTGACTTAAGTTGATATCTATTTGCCTTGACCAAATTCTTATGATTCATGTTTTCTACTAACATTAATGATTAGGTAGGTCATTGCACTATATGAATTTCCCTTTTATCAAGTTTTCAAATTTTTTATACATGGCTATAATACTTGGTATATATATTGCACTAAAACATACTCTTTCCTACATTTCCCTAAATATAGGGCCTGACATTTAGGGTTCTCGATTTCATGGCTAGACGTTGGTGGAGAGATTCAGAGTTATGGTGAATCCTCATATTTCGAGTGTCGATCTTGAATCCCTATTGTATTTACTTTCAGTCTTGGAACTTGACGTATGGGTTGCGTCCCCATGAACTCTTAGGTACTAGATGGCTTTGAGATCATGTTTAGATTTCCACCTTTCTCTAAGCAACTGTTAGACTTGAAATGTTTCTACGTGTCTCTTTGATATCAAATTATCTTGTATGACGAATGATAAGTAACTATTATGGGCCTCTCTGGGTCTTATACTTCATGTTATTCATTGGTCTACCTTGGGTCGTGACAGCTTTAAAGAGAAAAATGCAACTAAATTGTCTCAAATACTTATTTAAGAAAAATAGAATATTCCCAAAATACTCTAAGGAAATAACTTCTAAAAACAACTCAACTCTAGTAGCTATGTATGAAGAATCTAAGTTCAACATGGACGTCTATACAAAATCTCCGATACCTAGAGTAAATACTAAAATTAAACGTTGGGACCTCCAAAATGTAATGGGACTCACCAATCTTTCACATAGGAAGTTTAAAATGATCTACATGAAGTGGTTGTTGATGATCCTGAAAACCATTATATGTATCATGAAAATGTAGGTCGAATAACAATAGTACATTCAATGTGAAAATATGTCATATAGCCATGGAGAAATGAAAAAATAAAAATAATACAGTAGATATAAATATATACTCAAACAAATGTAAAGAAATAATGAACAAAAACCATTTAAACTTAAAAAAATACATGCTCATCTCTGAAGTAAACATAGTGAGTGATATCCTAAAAATACACTTTAAGTGTATTTTGGATATTCTCTAATTAATAACCATTACTATGAGCAAAGTGATGATACAACATCTCGCTCATGTTTTTAGAATCGTCATATACCTTGTCTTTATATTAAACATCTCAACTAAGAAGATCCATTAGAATTATGCTCAAAAGCAATAAGGAGTCGTCTAAAATGTAAGATGTATTGACCATGATAGATACATGGTTTATGAGTTAGTGAGTTGTCAGAACTCATGCCCGTCATACTTCTCAATACTAATCCCAATAAATATATATTCATGCTAAAATGTATAAAACATAATAATTGTAAGACCCAAAAAATGAGAGAAGGTGTCTAGAGCCTAACATGTTTTTATTAAAGTTCTAATGTCCTGCTTAAAATATAGTATATAGGAAGTAGCATAAATATTAGAGGTATTGAAAGTCGAACGTTAAGGGATGACTAAGACTTTCAACGACTAAGACATTTAGATGCCTAATATGTGGTTCTATGTGTTTATGGGTGTTTCATGATTTTATAAGGTCCTAAAATGTCTTATTATAAGTTTTGAGTCAGTGTACAAAGATTGAAGTGATTCGTAAATCGAACGTCAAGGGACGTCCAAGACGTTCGACGACTAGTCGCTTATGTGCCTCATATATGCATGCATGCCAAAATCTCTATGAAATGAGACTAATAAGTATTAAAATGGTTTAAAATTATTTTTAATGTTGTTATATGAATTTTTTGAATTTTGGAGGTCAAAATCCCAAGAACGTCCAAGGCGTTCGAAGGATAACCCCTAAGATGTTCGACGTGTGTCATGATGGGGCTTGGCCTGTTTGGACGTATTGTATGTGTTTGTTTTGGATAAAATTTTTGTGTAAGTTCTATAACTTGTTAAGGGTTATAATCACTTTTGAATAGTATGGGTACGATATCTAAAGGGCCCCACAAGAAGCCCCAAAAGAAGGACACAAAGCTATCTAAGACACTGCCTGGGCAGTGTCCATTGACGGACCCAACGACGGATCGTTGGTCCATCAACGGCCCGTCGAGAAATTATCGTCAAGCTATAAATGCCTTGGTCAGGTCATAAGACAATTTTGGCTATGTGTCAGGCGACGGAGGCCAGGCACGGCCCGTCATGGCCTCGACGCACCGTCATTTCCATCATTGCAGGTGGCCTGCAACTGGCAGCCTACGTCAGTTTAATTTAAGGGGTGAATGGGGAATTAACCCCACGTCCTAACCTGAATATAATAGGTTTATTTAGTTAATTTATGGTGTATATAAGTCATCTAAAACGTGATCAACCCATTCAAAAATCAACTCATATGTTTTGAGCTCTTCCCTCCAAAAATGCTCTCTCTAAAACCACCATTGTTGGTGTAGCTCAAGAATAGACATAATCTGGGTTTTCCATGGATGAATCATCAAGTATTATAGGTTTTCAACTAGAAAAAGGTATGGTGATCTTCATATCTAGTTATCTTTTCATGTAGAGAGCCATTCTCAAAGATTTCAAGATAGAAATATATGATCAAACACTTTCTTCTTCAATCTGCCACGGGTCTTTTCCTAAACTGATATCAAAGGCATAATATGAATGTATTGATGATTTTCTACAGATTTTGAAGTGGTTTTCAACCCAACTACATTATAAACCCATGCTTCTTCACCAAAAGGATTTAGCTTTGCATGAGCTTTGTGATCTTGATTTGTCATCGATTGAATTATGAATCTATTACGTTGAAGTGAATGTATATGCTGTTATTTACATAAATTTATGTTGAATTGAAGTTGAAGGGTCCATGAAGATTAATGTACGAAGATTTTAACATGAATAACATATGTTTCTACATGTTGCCGTGAAGTCGATTGTGAGATCGGTTGTGTAAAGTTTTGATTGAACTGTTGTAGCTACTGTTTAATGGTGATATATTGGATGAATTTTGTAGGTATAAATTAATAATTATCAAATTATGAAAGTCTTGCATGAATTGATCTAGATTCCTTTAGGCTATGAAGTTAAAAAGCTAAGTGTGTGATGGATCTCGAATTGTGATTAGATGAAACATGATTTCGTCTTGATTTCTTATCTAAATATCTAAATCCTAATTAGTGTATGGTTTATAAAGTATGAATAATTATAAAAGCCTTAGAGTTTTCAAAGTATTGGTAAAGTCTTCTATACTCTAGCAAATCAATATGCCTAAATGCCTATGTTGTAACCTTAATCTTGAAGGTATGTAATTATAATTTCAATATGGTTATATGAAGGTTTAGATACTGATTTAGACTCATAATATGTATGAAATATTATCTAAATCAACTCAAGGGAAATTAGTTAATGATCTATGTTATTCTACTTTTCTAGTATGTTGATGTGTTGTATTATGTTATAGTATAATCTTGTAGCGACTTGTACATGGTTTCTTATATGTTTAAAGTACTTTTAGATACTACCATATATGAGTTTTATTGATGAATAAGGTGTATTGATCAATGATGATAAAAGGGTGATAAATTGGTAAGAATGCTTATTCTCTCTACTCTTCTAGTTCTCTATTTCTTTATATTAATGTTGATGAAGCCTTGTATGGCATTGTCCACTTATGATGGCGGTTTTTACTTTATTGTCAATATATATATATGTTGACCATGGCCATGAAGGCAAATTGTTGAATATATGAGCGTGTGCTTATGATGATGCTATGTGAAGCTTATGTCTACTTTCCTATTCTAGTTGTGATGTAGGTTGTGTGGCTATTGTATGAGCGTTGGTATATTCATGTTAGGGTATTGTATAGGTGCTGCCATTGATTTGTTAAACTGGTTAATAGCCTCTACCCATGTACCCCTTTTGTGAAAGTGTAAATAGCTAAAGTTAGGAGTCTTGATTATAATGTATATATTGTCATGTCTCTTATGATATTATGTGTTGTGTACTATGTGCTTGGAAGTGTAATGTGGTATAAGAGGGTGGCTGCCTTAAGAAGTTATTGATAGACATTATGTGATCATGTTGGTCAATGTATACACACTCTCACTCACATGTATGTTCCAAGTAGTATAGGTCATGGTGTCTAAATGAAAGGTTGTTCTCATATTCACTAATGTCTACTACTATGCACGTAAAGTTTATGTATGTGAAGTATGTTATGTATTCCTTACTAGGATGACTTGATAGGTGTACTAGTATAGGGAAGGGTAAAAGACTTATCCTATGCATTGCACATGTGTACCTTCATATGATAGTTCTAGTTTTGGTTTCTATATGTATGAATATTTATGTATGAACTTGTGTGACTTAATGTGTTATGTGAAAGTTTTACTCACATGTATGAATACACGCACACACATGTATGAATATCTAGTCAATAGAGAGGCCTTGAATGATGTATTCATATGTACCCTAAACTAGATGATGCTTTACATATTCTATGTTCATGTGAATGGATTCTTTACATGATTTAGGTTGATGAACTTCCATCTATGACCTATGAGTTGATCATATGAGGGGATGACTCTCCTAAACTTATGATTTATAAAGTAAAAATATAATAAAGGTTTTTAATGAAGGTAACTTAGCTTAGCACCGAGTGAACTTGAATATGAGTGTGTGTCCCTTCCCATGGTAGAAAGGTATGTCACCATAAATCTCATGAGGTGGATAACCACAATGCCTCAACAGGCATCAACAGGGTTTCCATAAATGAATAACTGCAATGCCTAATCTTGGCATAAAGAGGGTTTTCACATGTACCTCCAAGTTCCATAACTATGTTTCCACCATAGGATACTAGCTAGTGTATCCACCTAGAAAGCTAAGTCACATTTGGTTCTACTTTGGCCGGTAGAATACCTCATTTTGATGTGGGGTTGTATAACACCGGATTCCATGTTTAGCATCACATGGTCTATGTTCGTCAAGGCTATAGTTTCCCTAATGTAAAATAGACAATGGAAGTTATTGAATAGGACCCTAAATGGAATGATCAAGGGAGGTATAGGATAGGTGGAAGTAATGAACATATATAGACATTGCACAAGTAGCTTCTTAGGAAATTCTATGATGGTGTTATAATGCATATCACTATGTATGTGTTCCCTATGCTTGACATTGTAGTATTTGTCTACTTGTTATGAAGATGTGCATGTTATGAGTCTATATGCATGATGTTTATCCTGTTGCCTATATAATGAAGGTCTTGACTTAACTATGTCTATGTGGTATTGTACTTCTATGATGGTATGTGTTGTCTTGTGTATATGATATGTATGATTTTGCTTGTGGTACTAAGGTGATACATTGCACCAAGTATCCCTAAAGTATTGCTTGGGAGACTAATAAATTAAAAAGAAGAGTTCACTGTAAAGGAAATTGAGTTCACTGTAAAGTGACCTCAAATTGGACTTAAATTAAATATGTGCTTTTCTATGATGTTTGGCCTTTGGTTGTTTTTCTATGAATTATGAAAATGATGTAAATGCTATTGTTTAAAGGTTTTATGATGATTTATTCAAAATGGCATAACGTATGATTTCAAAGAAAATTTCCCTTTTAAATGCATGTTTTTGCATGGTTGCCATACTTAGTACATTCTTGTGCTGATCTCATTCTTCTCTACTTTTTACACAAGTGTAGGTTATAGATGCATAAAGGATGTCTTGAATGGTAAAGAGCTTGATAGGTGATTCCCAAGCCCAGGGAAAGGAATCCTTAAGTTCAAGGATGTCCTAATGCGTACTTATTGTAAGTTCTATTAAACATTGTATAGTTTGTATTATATCTTAAGGGTCGTGTCCCTAATGTAATCCAATGTTATTGAATCTAATATGACAAAGAGACTTAGAGTCTATATATGTATTATTACTTATATTTTATATGCATATGAAGTAACGTTCCTAGCATATGAGGTTTTATGAAAAGTTTAAAATTTTTGGCTAAATTTACTATGTCGATGTGATGAATGATAACTATGGGCTTGTATATGACCTCTATGAGGTCAAGTACGCCATGTTACTTCTAGGGGGTGCTCCCCTGTTGTGACAAATTTAATATCAGAGCACGAGGTTTTTAAAAGTGGTTTAGGATACAAGAAGTCTCATATTGCCACGTCTGGTAGAGTCTTGTATCATTGTTGGTGAGTCGCGACACATCAAATTGTACGAGAGGCAATAGGATGATAGATGTTCCCTTCTTCATCATTCTCATGTCATGCCATATAACTTAACTCTATAAGATCTCTCTCTTATCTTTTCTTGCGCTTGGATGAGATTTCTCTATGCTTGAGGAAGCAAAGTGAGTTTAAAATTCATATATTTTTTTCATGGTTTGAATGAGTATGTGTGAAGGTGACACTTGTCCTTATTTGATGATGTATAAACTAACTAAAGCGACTTGAAGGGTTAACTAGACTTAGGTAGGGGTATGGGACTCTACCTATGTCTTTCAATATTTTGCCTTGATGGAGACCTTAGGAGGTTAATATTATGTATGTGTACGATGATAAATGTAAATGTCCTTATGTGATGATATATATGCTTATAGGCATGTAAATAGCCTAGTGTGCTAAAGATATGGAGTTATGCATGCATGAAGGTTATAGATGAGTGGAGTATGGTGCTAATTGTAGTTCCTATTGGGTTACTTGATTCAGTAGGGTTATGGGGCTTTAATTGATCAATGCACATGTTAAATCAATGGGTAGTATAATTGGTTATCTTTTATTACTATGTATGAAATATATCTTATTTTATGATGTGATGCCAATTATAGAAATATATGAAATCTTTGTGAAATAGCAAGATATGTCGAATAATGTATGTCATGATATAGTTAAAGCATGCTAGAAGTTATGGATTGTTGTATTCCTATAAGGTTTTTTATGATGGTAGCGAAATAATAGGATTTGAACTTGGAATGTTTAATAACTACCTATGAAAGCATGCTATCCTATGAATGTATGTGATTAAAAGTGTGCATTGTATCTTTTTGTATATAGAGATACTTGATAAATTGCTAGTGTAAATTGGAGTCCCTTGTAGAGACTTGATCCTAGTTGTAAAGATAGTATTCATGCTTATGAAGGATGAGTTGGTAGAGCTTTGTATTTTATATTTCCATGCTTGTTTCATCAAATGTATAAATATTAAATTTCTAGATATTTGGAAGCATGCTCACTATAAAGACTAGGCAATTTGTTGTAACATGTTTGGAGAACCAACTAAATTGTCCTTTGATTGGATTTTGTTGAAATGTGTGTAGAATTGATGAATATGAACATGATAATGGATGTGAAAAGGAGTTTTGGTATTTGGAAATAAAGAATGAGAGTCTCATGACATGATAAGTCGTAAAGTTATTTCTAAACTTCTTATTGTGTTATGAACCTCCTTAATGTTTTCCTCAAATGATGTATGACCTTAGTGTCTATTGCATTGTAAGAAGACCTTATGTGAATTGAATAGTATGATCAAAATTAATGGTTTAGGATGATTTGCCTAAAATAATAAGATTTAGAATGCCTTAGTGTTGCTAAATGGAATTAATGAAATTCCTTCTAAAGTAGTAATCACTTTAAGTGATGAAAAAGAAGGTTGTATAGTTAATATCCTCTATAGGTTGGGTTAAGTTGCTCTTAATTGGGTTTACCCTAGGTGGGGGATGGTGTTTGAGTAGTGAGGTTGTAGAAAATGTCTTCATTGTCCTTCTATTCTTACTTGAATTGGAAAATAATGAATTCTTAGTATGCTTGTTCATGAATATAGTCTTGCATAAAGTGTGAATTGCATGACCTTTATATGATTGGTATGAATTGATTGACATCATCTTGGAGACATGGTGAATTTTTCCAAAGAGTATGAAACGAAATTTTTGAAAAAGTCCATGTTTTCTCATGTTGACTTGCATTTTAATGTTCTAATTGTGAAGTTGACTTCATGAGGTAAGACAAAGAACTTGGTAATAGTCACTTCTGAGGTGGAATGTTTAGCCTTAAAATGAAAAGTTGAGTCTCTGTAAAATGAATTATGTTGAGTCCCTTGAAAACTATGTGACTTTTATGATTTGGAATGCATAATTGTAGGATCATTCTTGAAAAGTGAAAGCATGTTTAGTTAAGTGTCCATGTGTGTGCCTATAATTTGTGTTATTTTTAAAAAATGAGGCTTATAAGGGTGAGTATTATGTTAAGAAAAGAAATTTGTGGAATGGCTTCCTATTTTGTTGTGAGTTACTTGGTTTTACTTGCCACTTAAAGTTCACTAGGAAGGAACCATGATCATGTCTTGGTTAAAAGTTGAGAATTTCTCATTTTAAGAGGGATTTGACCTTGTACTTGCTAAGGTGTAAAACTCATGATACATGTAAGTGTGTTGAGGAGAAAGAAATTCCTCCATGGACACCACTAAGTATGGTATGATTTAATATGACCTTTATGGCACTAGGTCTAACTAATGAAGATCTTTGTGATTTAACTTACTCAAGTTTATGTGCATTGAAGTATGAGTTCTTAAGTAACTTTGAGTATGGGTTATGATCTTCCAATGATTAGCTTTTCAAGATTTTCTTGTAATGAATTGAGATGTAATAATCATGTTATGATTAGGAGAAGGACGTTCTCCTATGAACATGAAAAGGACCTTTGTGCTTGATGCATTAAAGAGTGAGTGAGTAATAGTTTAGATTGCTTGTGTGCATTGACTGCTAAAATAATTTGATTATATTTTAAATGTTATGAACTTCTCTTATATGCATTGAAGTCCTTGTTGTGATTAAAGAGCCCTAAGTGTCACTCCAAGACGAATGTTCGCAAGTGGGGGATATTGTAAGCCCCGAAAATGAGATAAGGTTTCTCGAGACTAACATGTGTTTTTTAAAAAATTCTAATGTTCTAAATATGCTTTAAAATAGTATAAAGGCAGTAGCTAAAATATTAGAGGTATTGGAAGTCGAACGTTAAGGGACGACTAAGACGTTCGATGACTAAGTCACCTAGATGCCTAATATGTGTTTATCTCTGTTTATGAGTGTTTCATGATGTTCTAAGGTCCTAAAATTTCTTATTATATGTTTTAGAGGCAGTGTACAATGTTTGAAGTGATTCAGAAGTCGAACGTCAAGAGACGATCGAAGACTAGTCGCTTATGTGCCTCATATATGAATGCATGCCTAAACCTGTTTTAAATGAGCCTAACAAGTTTTAAAATGGTTTAAAATGATGTTTAATATTGTTATATGAAGTTTTGTGAAGATTGGAGGTCAAATGCCCAATATCGTCCAAGGCGTTCGAAAGATAGCCCCTATGATGTTCAACGTGTGTCATGATGGGGCTTGGCCTATTTGGACGTCTAGTAGGTGTTTGTTTTTGATGAAATATATGTGGCATGTAGATAACTTGTTGAGGGTTATAACACGTTGAAAACATCCTGGTAAGACTTCTAAAGGGCCCCACAAGAGGCCCCAAAAGAAGGACCCAAAGCTGCCTAAGACACTACCTGGGTAGTGTCCATTGACGGACGCAATGACGGATAATTTAGTCCACCAACGGCCCGTCGAGAAAGTCTCATTGAGATATACATGCCTTGGGCAGGTCTTAAGCAAACTTTGGCTAAGTGTCAGGTGACGGAGGCCAGGCACAGCCCGTCATGTCCTCGACGCCCCGTCATGTCCTAAACGCCCCGTCATTGCCATCGTCGAAGGTGGCCTGCTACTTGAAGCCTGCATCTGTTTCATTTAAGGGGTGAATGAGAAATTCACCCCATGCCCTAACCTGACTAAAAAATATTCTCTCTAAAACCACCATTGTTTGTGAAGCTCTAGAACAGACTTAAGCTGGGTTTTCCATGGATGAATCATCAAGTCTTAGAGGTTTTCATCTAAACAAAGGTATGGTGAACTTCATCTCTAGTTATCTTTTCATCTAGAGAGCCATTCTCGAAGATTTCAAAAGAGAAATATATGATCAAACACTTTCTTATTCAATTTGCCATGGGTCTTTCTTAAACATATTTTGAAGGCATAATATGAATGTATTGATAATTTTCTACTGATTTGGAAGTGGTTTTCAATCCAATTGCATGATGAACCCATTCTTCTTCACCAAAACTATTTAGCCTTGCATGGGCTTTGTGATCTGGATTTGTTATCGAGTGAATTATGATTCTATTACATTGAAGTGATTGTATGTGCTATTATTTACATGAATTTATGTTTAATTAATGTTGAAGGATCCATTAGGATCAATGTATGAAGATTTTAACATGAATAACCTATGTTTCTACATGTTGCCTTGAATTCGATTGTGAGATCGGTTGTTTACAGTTTTGATTATGTATGAACTGCTGTAGCTACTGTTTTATGGTGATATAATGGATGAATTTTGTAGGTATAAATCCTTAATTATCAAATTAAGAAAGTCTGGCATGAATTGATCTAGATTCTTTTAGGTTATGAATTAAAAAGCTAAGTGTGTGATGGATCTCAAATTGTGATTAGACGAGGCATGATTTCGTATTGATTTCTTTTCTAATTAGCTATTGCATAATGAGTGTATGGTTGATAAAATATGAATGATCATCAAAGCCTTAGAGAGTTCATAGTATTGGTAAAGTCTGCTATACAGTAGCAAATCGATAAGCCTAAATGCCTATGTTGTAACCTTAATCTTGAAGGTATGTAATTATGATTTGAATATAGTTAAATGCAGGTTTATATACTGTCTTATACTCATAATATGTATGAAATATGATCTAAATCAATGCATGGGAAATTAGCTAATGATCTATGTTATTCTACTTTCCTAGTATGTGATGTATTATATTATGTTATAGTATAATCTTGTAGCGACTTGTACATGGTTTATTATATGTTTAAAGTATATTTAGTTACTTCCATGTATGTGTTTTATTCATGAATAAGGTGTACTGAGCAATGATGACCAAAGGGTGAGAAATTCGTAAGAATGCTTCTTCTCTCTAGTCTTCTACTTCTCTATTTATTT
The DNA here is from genome assembly GCF_001406875.1 of Solanum pennellii. Taxonomy (NCBI): domain Eukaryota; kingdom Viridiplantae; phylum Streptophyta; class Magnoliopsida; order Solanales; family Solanaceae; genus Solanum; species Solanum pennellii. Next base: position 28,222,051 of record NC_028647.1, on the reverse strand, counting down.
ATTGTAATGTTGATGAAGACTTGTATGGCATTGTGTGGTATGGTCCACTTATGGTGGAGGTGTTTACTTTATTGTCAATCTATATATATGTTGACCATCGACATGAAGGAAAATTAATGAATATATGAGCGTGTGCTTATGATGATATTATGTGAAGGTTATGTCTACTTTTCTATTCTAGTTGTGATCTAGGTTGTGTGGCTATTGTATGAGCATGTGTATATTTATGTAAGGGTATTGTATATTTGTTGCGATTGATGTGTTAAAATTGTTAATAGCCTCTACTCATGTACCCCTTATAGGAAAGTGTAACTAGCTAAAGATAGGAGCCTTGATTATAACGTATATATTTTCATGTCTCCTATGCTATTATGTGTTGTGTGCTATGTGCTTGGAAGTTTAATGTGGTCTAAGAGGGTGGCTGCCCCAAGAATTTATTGATAGCCATTATGTGATCATGTTGGTCAATGTACACATACTCTCACTCTCATGCATGTTACAAGTAGTATAGGTTATGGTGTCTAAATGAAAGGTTGTTCTCATATTCACTAATGTCTACTACTATGCATGTAAAGTATATGTATGTGAAGTATATGATGTATTCCTTACTAGGATGACTTAATAGGTGTACTAGTATGGGAAAGGGTATGGGACTTTGCCTATGCATTGCACATATGTACCTTGATAGGATAGTTGTAGTTTTGGTTTTTATATGTATGAATATGTATGTATGAACTCGTGTGACTTAATGTTTTATGTGAAAGGTTTGGTCATATATATGAAAACACACACACATGTATGAAGATCTAGTCAAGAGAGAGGCCTTGCATGGTGTATTCATATGTACCCTAAACAATATGATGCTTTACATATGCTTTACATATGCTATGTTCGTGTGAATGGATTCTTTACATGATTTAGGTTGATGAACTTCCATCTATGACCTATGAGTTGAGCATATGAGGGGATGACTCTCCTAAAAATATGATTTATAATGTAAAAATATAATAAAGGTTTTTAATGAAAGAAACTTAGCTTAGCACCAAGTGAACTTGATATGAGTGTGTATCCCTTCCCAAGGTAGGAAGGTAGGTCACCAAGAATCTCATGAGGTGGATAACCACAATGCCTCAACAGGCATAAACAAGGTTTCCATAAATGAATAACTACAATCTTTAATCTTGGCATAAAGAGGGTTTTCACATATACCTCCAAGCTCCATAACTATGTATCCACCATAGGATACTAGCTGGTGGATCCACCTAGAAAGCTAAGTCACATTTGGTTCTACTTTGGTAGGTAGACTACCTCCTTTCGATGTGGGGTTGTATGACACTGGATTCCATGTTTAGCATCACATGGAATATGTCCGTTAAGGATATAGTTTCCCTAAAGTAAAATGGACAATGGAAGTTAATGATTGGGACCCTAAATAGAATCATCAAGGGAGGTTACTTAGGATAGGTGGAAGTAATGAACACATATAGACATTGCACAAGTAGCTTCTTAGGAAGTTCTAGGATGGTGTTCTAATGCATATCACTATGTATGTGTTCCCTATGCATGACATTGTAGTATTTGTCTACTTGTTATGAAGATGTGCATGTTATGATTCTTTGTGCATGATGTTGATCTTGTTGACTATATGATGAAGGTTTTGACTTAACTATATCTATGTGGTATTATACTTCTATGATGGTATGTGTTGTCTTGTGTATATGATATGTATGATTTTCCTTGTGGTCCTAAGGTGATACATTGCACCAAGTATCCCTAAAGGATTACTTGGGAGACTAAAAAAATAAAAGGAAGTGTTCACTGTAAAGGAAATTGAGTTCACTGTAAAGTGACCTCAAATTGGACTTAAATTCTATATGTGCTTTTCTATGATGTTTGGCCTTTGGTTGTGTTTCTATGAATTATGAAAATGATGTAAATGCTATTTTTTAAAGGTTTTAGAATGATTTATTCAAAATGGCATGAAGTATGATTTCAAGAAAAAATGTCCCTTTTAAATGCGTTTTTTTGCATAGTTGCCATACTTAGTACATTCTTCTGCTAATCTCATTCTTCTCTATTTTTTACACAAGTGTAGGTTATGGATGTATGAAGGATGTCTTCAATGGTGAAGAGCTTTATAGGTGATGCCCAAGCTCAAGGTAAGGAATCCTTAAGTTCAAGGATGTCCTAATGCGTACTTATTGTAAAAGTCTGTTAAATATGGTATTGTTTGTATTATGTCTTGAGGGTCATGTCCCTAATGTACTCCAAAGTTATTGAATCTAAGATGGCAAAGAGACTTAGAGTCTATATATGTATTAGTACTTATATTTTATATGCATATGACGTAAAGTTCCTAGCATATGAGGTACTATGAAAAGTTTTAAATTTTCCTCTAAATTTACTATGTCGATGCGATTAATGATACCTAGGAGCTTGTATAAGACCTCCATGAGATCAAGTACACCATGTTACTTCTAGGGGGTGCTCCCTGGTTGTGAAAAACGTGGTATCAAAGAACGAGCTTTTTAAAACTTGTTTAGGGTCCAAGAAGTCTCATATTGCCATGTCTAGTAGAGTCTTCTACCATTGGTGGTGAGTCGCGACACATCAAATTGTAAGAGAGGCTATAGGATGATAGAGTTTCCCTTCGTCATTACTCTCATGTCGTGCCGTAGAACTTAATTCTATAAGTTCTCTCTCTTATGTTTTCTTGTCCAATGGTCTTTTAGATGTGATTGCTTGAATGATATTTCTTTATGCTTGAGGGAGCAAAGGTTAGTTTATAATTCTTATCTTTGTTTTATGGTTTGAATGAGTATGTGTGAAGGTGACACTTGTCCTTATTTGATGATGTATAATCTAACTAAGGCGACTTGAAGGGTTAAGTAGACTTAGGTAGGGGTATGGGACTCTACCTATGTCTTTCAAGATTTTGCCTTGATGGAGACCTTACGAGGTTAATATTATGTATGTGTATGATGATAAATGTAAATGTACTTATGTGATGATATCTATGCTTATAGGCATGTAAATAGCCTAGTGTGCTAAAGATATGGAGTTTTGCATGCATGAAGGTTATAGATTAGTGGAGTATGGTACTAATTGTAGTTCCTATTGGGTCACTTGATTTAATAGGGTTATGGGGCTTTACTTAATCATTGCACATGTTAACTCAATGGGGATTATAATTGGTTATTTATCTTACTATGTATGAAATATATCTTTTTTTATGATGTGATGTCAATTATGGCAATATATGAAATCTTTGTGAAATAGCAAGATATGTCGAATAATGTATGTCATGATATAGTTTAAGCATGCTAGAAGTTATGGTGGTTAAAGTTAATTCTCTTAGATTGTTGTATTCCTATAAGGTTTTGTATGATGGTAACCAAATAATAGGATTTGAACTTGGAATGTTTAATAACTACCTATTAAAGCATGCTATCCTATGAATGTATGTGATTAAAAGTGTGCATTGTCTCTTTTTGTATATAAGAGATACTTGATAAATTGCTTGTGTAAATTGGAGTCCCTTTTAGAGATTTGATCCTAGTTGTAAATATAGTATGCATGCTTATGAAGGATGAGTTGGTAAAGCTTTGTATTTTATATTTTCATGCTTGTTCCATCAAATGTCTTAATGTTGCATTTCTTGATATTTGGAAGCATGCTCACTGTTAAGAATAGGCAACTTATTGTAACATGCTTGGAGAACCAATTAAATTGTCCTTTGATTGGATGTTGTTGAAATATATGTAGAATTGATGAATATGAATATGATAATGAATGTGAAAAGGAGTTTTGCTATTTGGAAATAAAGAATGGGAGTCTTATTGTAAAGTCTATTAAATATTGTATAGTTTGTATTATGTCTTAAGGGTTGTGTCCCTGTTGTACTCCAAAGTTATTGAGTCTAATATGGCAAAGAGACTTAGAGTCTATATATGTATTATGACTTATATTTTATATGCATATGAAGTAAAGTTCCTGTCATATGAGGTGTTATTAAAACTTTTAAATTTTCCGCTAAATTTACTATGTCGATGCGATGAATGATAATTATGGGCTTGTATAAGACCTGCGAGAGGTCAAGTACACCATGTTACTTCTAGGGGGTGCTCCCTGTTTGTGACTAATTCTCAATTTGAGGTAATTGCTCAAAATATCCTCTGAAGATAGGTATCTACTCTAAAATACCTCTCAACTCACTAAGTTCAGTTAGATATCAAAATTTCTCTTTTATCAATGTCAAAAGTGATACATTTGGGAAATCTTAGTTCCCTTCTACTCTAACTCAAATAATGTTTAAAGTCTTTCTGAATACTCATCTTTTCTTTCTCAGAAAATCAGTTTAACACAAAAATAAAATTGCTTAAGAAGATTCTTAAAATTTACCACTCAAAATAGGGTTCATGCTGAAATGTACACATGAACAAATCAACTCAACAATCTCAATAAAAATATAGGAAACTCAGTTAATCAAAAATTAAGAACTCGGAACTCAACGATACTATTCATCTTAAGAATTCTCAAAATCTAGGATAAAACCCTACATTACCCTTTATTGAATTTAGATAGATGTATGGAGTGTTCACGAACTAAGTCCGTCACTATAATAGTCTTGAATACATTGAAGAACAAAGTTCTTGGCAAAATCAATGAACGCTTGTGAAAACGTAGCTTTTTTCTTCTTTGATCCTTTATCTAAGGTTTAGAAAAGTGTTAATAAAGTAATGAATATGAGTAACACTGCTTAAAACTTTCACTAGGTGTAAAAACATTGGCGTTTAGGCATAAAAAGGATGGGAAAAGATGAAAACGCGCTCACTAAAATTGTTGGAGTGATATACGGTAATCACTCTAGAGACCTTAGTGGTAAACCATAGCACCAACTTTAGAAATAAAAAAAACCATCCTACCTATCAATGAAACCATTCTATGAGACTTCATTCAATAGACGGTCAAGAGACATTCCATATAACTCCATTTTAAACTTAAAATCTGACTAAGTATAGATCACTCCATTGCGTCCTCTGTATGAATTGTAGACCTTTCTATGACCCTTATTCCATCTCGTAGGTCCAAGGATTTTAGTGAATTTCGTTTAAAAGTTTTGAACCCATCTACGGGCACTTCCTACCGCCTATACACCTTTTACAACCCGACATTCAATCTATTGGACACATTACTACCACTCAATCTTTTCTTTAATACTATACTTTTGTCCTATATATGTCATCTACGACTAGTAGGACCTTCTGTTGACCGTATATGGGTATCCTAGGACTAGTCCAAAAGTCAACAAGATCAAAAACTTTTTCCACCTATTCTTTTATGTGCTACAGATATGGGTTTTAGTGTTAATGGGAATGATTATTTCACTATTACTAGTCACTGGAATGATGAAAATTGGAGCATGCAAAAAAGAATTTTAGGTTAAAAAATTTGTGAAATGCATAAAACTAATAGTTACATAACTCAAACTATTGTAGATGTTTTACAGTATTATGGAATTTATAATAAAGTAATTAGTGTAACCTAGATAATGTTTATAATAATGCATCTGATATAGATATACTTAATGTCATGACCCATGGGTCTACGTTAGATATAACGTACACTACGAGACCCATAGAATACACATATAAGCCACATATAATTCATAGTCAAGTTAATAGAAAATTAACAAGGTTTAAAACATTTTCAACAATTTCAAGTCTTTATAAAACGAAACTGAAATGTCATATACTTGTTTAAAAAATGATGAAGTACAATAAAATCTTTGAACACAACCCATAAAACAATGTTCAAAACTGAAAACAAAAAACATGAGAAATGGTGGCCAACCTTGAATGCTATGAGGACTCACCAATATTCAATTTTGCCTCTACTATGGATCCTAATCCTCGAGATTCAGGAACGTCGGACCCTACATTTTGATAAGAAGTGTAGGAAAGAGTATGCGTTTGTCACGAACAGGGAGCACCCCCTAGAAGTAACATGGCTTACTTGACCTCTCGGAGGTTTTATACAAGCCCATAGTTATCATTCATCACATTATCATAGGTAAATTTAGCGTAAAATTTAAAACATTCTTGGCACATAATATGCTGGAACATCACTTCCAATATATATATATAATATCATATTTACGTAGTTAGACTCTATGTCTCTTTGCTATCTTAGACTCAACATCATTAGAGTACATTAGGGACACTATCCTTACAACATAAATCATAAGTACTTTATTACATAACTTTACAGTAAAGTAAGACTTACGAAATCCTTGGACTTAAGCATTCCTTTCCTTGAGCTTCAGAATAACATATCATGTTACTCACCATTAAAAACACACTTCAAGCATCCATAACCTACACTATGTGTAAAATTAGAGAATAATGGAGTTAGTACAAGAATGCACTAAGTATGAAAACCATGTAAAAATATGAATTCAAAAGGGACATTTTACTTGAAACCACGCATTATGCCTTTTTGTGAAAACATCATAAAACATGATGCATTAAGCATCATACGACTTACATACTTCATATAGGCATCAATCATAGTCATAATGTCACATAAAATCACACATAGCATTTAAGTCACAATTAGCATCATTTTACAGTAAGAACCCTTTCCTGTATAATAAGCTTATGTCATTTACACTGAGTTCATTTTACTGGGAGCTTTCTAACTATTAACTTCTTATCTTACCAATGAAACCCCATAGTGATATTTGGTGCAATATATAGTTAATGTTCCATTACACTATACATACTCAAGCACCCCCTTAAGAACAGTAGGGAATCATAACTACAACTTTTCAACTCAACACATACATTCATATGGACCTATATACTTCACCTTAGACTTAACATAAGACTTTACTCACAATTCCTCTAAGTCTACTACTGCAATGTACATGTGAAGCCGCATAACCTCACACATACTTAGTGAACCTATCATAAGACAATAAGCACAATAATTCACTTCATGCACCAACATAGAATGTATAGGCACTTCTGACAAATCAAGCAATACGTTCATCATGTAGATACTACGACCCATACTATGCACATAATAGGAGACCTCATCATATAGACCCATTAAGACTCATACCATACACATCATCACAAAAAGTAGGCTACACTACAATGTCATTCATAAGGAACATAAACACAACCACATGCATTTAAAACACCTTACTAGAACTTCCCTTAAGAGCCACTTATGCAATCCATAGGTGAGGACCGATTCCCACTTACACTAAGCAACTGCCCTTAGTTTATCCTAGTTAAAATCCTAGTCCTTTACTTTCATTATTCATATTACCTTAGGGAAACTATAGCCTTAACAACCATTAAGACCATAGGTGCTAAACATGGAATATGGTGTTGTACATCCTTACACCAAAAGAAGGTGCATTTACCTAGCCAAGGTAGAATATTAGCACATGCTAGCATACTAAGTGATATCTCTTGCTAGATCCTATGGGGAAAGTATAGTTCATGAAACCAAGAGATATGTAATTGAACCCTCTACATACCCATAAGCATTGGAGTCCTAATCTCATGAGCAACCACGAGTGAATCTTCCTCAAAGGGAAGTCAACACCTCATGTGGAACCATAGGAAGCCATTTCAGAAAATTTCAATTTTTAGCATAACATTAGCTTTCATAAACAAGCATCATTTTGGGAATGTCTCACAATTTAAAGGCACACACAAGAACACGAGCTAAACATTCCTTCACTTTTTAAGAATGAGCGTACAATCATGTTTTCCAAACCATAAAAGTCACATAATTTTTCAAGAGATTCAACCTTTTTCATTTTTATGAGGCTCAATTTCTCATTATAAGGTTAAACCTTACACATCTAAAGTGACTACAACCATGTTTCTTACCTTATTTCATTTCATGATGTTAAATGCACAACTAGCATATTAAGATGCACAATCAACATGAGAAAACATGTATTTGGTATAACTTCGTTTTCATGCACTTTTAGAATCTTAAAAAAATCCTTAGGTTAGTGTCAATCAATGCATACCAATCATATGGAGGTCATGCAATTCATACTTTATGCAAGAGTCCTACAATGAACAAGCTTACTAAGAATTCTTTAGTTTCAAGTTCAAGTAAGAATAGAAGGACAAGATAGAAATATCTACAACCTTACTAACCACATCACCATCCCCCACTTAGGGTAAACTCAATTAAGAGCAACTTAACCTAACCTTAAGAGAATCTTAGCTTATCAACCTACATCATCATCATTTAAAAGTGATTACCGACCTAAAAGGAATTAAAGTAACTTAACATAGGGATATCAAGGGCATATAAAATTCTATCATCTAGGCACTCTATCCCCCTCTTGGGGTATGCCTATTCACCTTATCCCCTTACACATCAAGGTGAAGGAAATCCAAAACCAACCTTTCATACTCCTCACACAAGAAGGTTTAACATCATTGTGGTTTTCACTCCAAATCTCACATCAAGGAGTCTACTAACTCAATCATAACCATCTCTCTAGGCGTAACACCCAAAGGAATTCCATAACACACAAGTTAGGTCATACTACCCAACCACATAATGTCTCAACTATACCATAGACACCAAGGGTCATGACAACCTTAGGGGAAACAATAGAGGAGATCTAGCCATAAGGACTCTTTCTTTTCTTTATTTATTACAATAAAGTACTTTTTAGGTCAATCAAACCTACATCATTACCCTACAAAGATAAGAATACTACCTTTCACTTCTATTATTAAGCCTACAAAAAAGACTTCAATCCATACAAAGAAACTATGAAGAACCACTCATATACCGAAGGGAAAGATTTGAACCATTACTCACATATAAGGCAACATTGAACTCTTAAACTTACATATATAGGCAACATGCATTTTTAGCGATTTAACACATTCTTCAAAGCATATCAAGTATAAACCATATCATAAGAATATCATCATACAAAATCATAAAGCAACATATAAGCCAAAAAGGAAACTCATTTTAACCTTAACAACTTCTAACAGGCGTTAACTACATCATGACATACATTCCTCAACATAACATATCATTTTACATAGATCTCATATATAGCCATGAATGGAATCACATCATCAAAACCAAAGTTCACCTTCACACATACTCTTGAAACCATAAAACCAAGATAAGCATAAAATTCACCTTTTCTCGCTCAAGCATAGAGATACCATCCCATCCAAGCAATCACATCTAAAACACCACCGGACAAGAAAACATAAGGGAGAGATCTTATAGAGTTATGTTCTATGACACGACATGAGAATGATGAAGAAGGGAAACTCTATCATCTTATAGCCTCCCATATCATGGATATGTCGCGAATCCCCACCAATGAAATGAGTCTCTACTAGATGTGTCAATATGAGGCTTTTCGAAATCTAAAACAACTTTCATAATCATATGCTCTGATACCACGTTTATCACAATCGCGGCGCACTCCCTAAAAGTAACAAGGCGTACATGACCTCTTGGAGGTCTTATACAAGCCCATAATTTTCATTCATCACATTATGACAGGTAAATTTAGTGGAAAATTTAAAACTTTCTTAGCACATCATATGCTAGAACGTCACTTCTAATATATAAATAAAATATGATATTTACATACTTAGACTAAGTCTATTTACCATCTTAGAGTCAATATCATTAGAGTACATTAGGGACACGATCCTTACAACATAAATAATAAGTACATTATTACATAACTTTATAGTAATATAAGACTTAGGAAATCCTTGGACTTAAGGATTCCTTTCCTTGAGCTTGGGAATCACATATCAAGCTTCTCACCATTAAAGACATCCTTACGAATTCATAACCTACACTTTGTGTAAAAAGTTGAGAAGACTGGAGTTAGTACAAGAATGCTAAGTATGGAAACCATGCAAAAACATGCATTTAAAAGGGACATTTTACTTGAAAGCATGCATTATGCCTTTTTGAGAAAACTTCATAAAACTGGATGCATTAATGATCATACAACTTACATACATCATTTAGGAATATATCATAGGCATAAAATCACACATAGCATTTAAGTCACAATTTGCATCATTTTACAGTAAGCACCCTTTCCTTTACAGTAAGCTTCTGTCATTTACAGTGAGTTCATTTTACAGTGAGCTTTCTTATTTTTAACTTCTTATCTTCCCAGTGAATCCCTATAGTGATACTTGGTTCAATGTATAGATGATTCCCCATAACACTATCCATACTCAAGCACTATCTAAGGACCACTAGGGACTAATACATACAACATTTTAACTGAACATATACATTCATACCAGACCTTTTCTCATAAAAAGGTACATACTTAACCTTATAGTTCACCTTAGGCTTAACATAAGACCTTACTCACAATTATAATCTAAGTCTACTAGTGCAATGTACATGTGAAGCCCCATAACCTCACACATACTTATTGAACCTATCATAAGACCACAAGCACCATATTTCACTTCATACACCAACATAGAAAGTATAGGCACTACAGAAAAATCAAGAAATACCTTCATAATGTAGATACTAAGACCAATACTATGCACGTAAGAGGAGACCTCATCATATAGACCCATAAGGACTCAAACCATGTACATCATCACAAAAAGTAGGCTACACTACAATGTCATGCATAAGGAACATAAACATAGTCACATGCATTTAGAACACCTTCCTGGAACTTCCCTCAAGAGCCACTTGTGCAATACATAGGATAAGTCCCATATCCCCACCTACACTAAGCAACTACCCTTAGGTTATCCTAGTTGGAGTCCTAGTCATTTACTTCCATTGTCTATTTTAGTTTAGGGAAACTATATCATTAACTGACTCTAAGACCATGGGTGCTAAACATGAAATTTGGTGTAGTAGAACCTTACATGAAAACAAGGTGCTCTTACCTAGAAAAGGTAGAACATTAACATATTCTATCATACTAATTGATATCAATTGCTAGATCCTATGGGGCAATCATAGTTTATGGAACTAAGAGATATGTACTTGAACCCTCTACATTCCTAAAAGAATTGGAGTCCTAATATCATGAGCAACCATGAGTGAATCTTCCTAAGAGGGAAGTCAACACTGTTAACAGTCAACTTTTACCCTCCACAATTTAATTAGTTTTAAAACTTCAAACAAGTTGAAGTGATTATTTTGAAAAAAAATTAAAAATACTTTAGAAATAGTTTTCAAAGTAATTTTCCTTTTTCCTATAAAGTATGTCTCTATATACTTGACATATATAGATTTACATAATTTTCATTTATAAAAAATAAATATTTAGAAAACCGTCTTACTAAAATATAGAGTTTTAATTAAGTATGCATGATATCTCCTTTAAAGTGATAGCAATTTGATTAAAATATTTTAAATAATTATTTTGTATTGTTAAAGTTAAGAATCTTAAATAATTAATTAGACTTCCAATTTATCTTGTTTCAATTTTATTGAATTTGTGCTAAAACAATAAGATATAATGAATATGGAGAACAAAGAACTTATTCCTTTCTTTCTTCCTTTAAGCCAAAATTTTGGCCCAAATTCGTTAAGAAATTCGCAGCCCACAAATTCAACAAAAGAAAACCCAATTTTTTTACTCAATTCACAAGACCCGGCCGAAATAACCCTTTTACTCCTCTATTCTCAATTTACTTCATCCAACAATACCAAAACGACCCCAGCGTCTTCTTCGAACGAGAAAGAACCTGAAACGATCTTGTAGTCCCAGGAATCGCGACTCGTGTCCAGCTTCAACCCAGGTGACAACCTCCTTCTCCCTCGTCTCATTCGTACAATTGAGCATGCCTAGCACGATCTCGAAGTCATTTGGAGGCTTCCAGAACGTTCCCAACGCTATTATCCCCCAATTTAAGATTTTTCTTTTCCAATTTCTTTCAAAAAAAGCTACGAATTCATACCCTAGCTAGTGGGCAATCCTTATCCGCTCAAGGATTTTTGAAAATTTCCCAATTCCCACATCGTTTCCCCCCTCAAATTCGACCCAAATACTCCTATAAAAAGCCCTTGATTCACTGTTCAAAGGGGATATTTTTTTTGAAACTTGAGAGTACACCATAAAGGTTTGGGAAATCTTGTTTCAATAGTTTTATTTTTGTGTTTGTTCGGGTTGAAGGTGGTGGAATAAGCTTTACAACTCGTCGTTCCGATTCACTGCTCAGTATAATGTAATTCCCCTTCTCTTGCATTTTAGAGTTAAGTTGTGATCGACAGGACAACAACTTTATTGTTAACTTTCTTAAGAGTGGTGTATGTTAACCCATTCTTGCCTCAGGTTTGAACTAGTTTAAGGTTAATTTGTGTTTAAACTCTTTCGTATAAGTTCTTACCTGTCACGACCCAAAACCGAGCCGCGACTGGCACCCACACTTACCCTCCTATGTGAGCGAACCAACCAATCTAAACCTTAACATTTCAATTTAATATCAACAGAAAGTAATGCGGAAGACTTAAACTCATTAATAAAA
>NC_028647.1:28204021-28204280 GCF_001406875.1 Solanum pennellii | reverse complement strand
GGCGAATCCGCTCTTGTGAACTGAAGCAAAGCTGGGTGGCATACCTAGATAATGCACGAAACTTAGCCTCATATGCAGTGACTGTCATCCTTCCTTGCTCTAGGCTGAAGAACTCATCTCTTCTCCTATCCCTCAAGGTCCGGGGTATATACTTCTCCATTAACAGGCTAGAGAACGATGCCCAAGTCATAGGTGGTGCCTCTGTTGGTTGACACTCAACATGTGACCGCCACCACATTTTGGCGTTTCCTTGAAACTG
>NC_028647.1:28200923-28201142 GCF_001406875.1 Solanum pennellii | reverse complement strand
CAAATTTCCCCAGTCCCCAAATTCTTGTTGTCCTCTTCGTTCTCTCTCTCTCTACTCGTTCTCCCTCTCTTAGTGTTCATTTTCTTTTCCTTATTCAAACCCTCTTTCTTTTACCCTAATTAGCATATAATTAAGTATAAAGATGGCAATAAATCCCACTAATTAACTCAAGGTTACCTCTTTTAACCCCCAAGTAATTAGACTTATTAACATTAACCC
>NC_028647.1:28188927-28200762 GCF_001406875.1 Solanum pennellii | reverse complement strand
TCAGAGAGTCGATTTCAGTACCCAAATTTCAGAAGTCTAAGTGTTCTGGAATGAGACCCCTGCGACGGTCCGTCGTGCCCACGACGGTCCGTCCTGCCATGTCGTCACGAAGTTCAGAGATTCGATTTCAGTACCCAAATTTCAGAAGTCTAAGTCTTTTGGAACGAGACACCCTCGACGGCCCGTCGTGCCCATGACGGTCCGTCGTGGGTTCCGTCGTTACATTACCAGTCACCCTTATAGGATATGAATTCAACCTTAGGTGTGGTGTTCAGGTTAGTGTATTATTTTCTCTCTATCTAATATTTCTTGGCAATTCTGTAGCTGTCTGATCCTATTCAGTCATGTTGGATAGTTACTAAATTTTCCTTGGCTGCTTCAGTGAAGTTACATATTGTTTCCAATCTTTTCATTAATTTAAAAGTTGATTTGTTATTAATACAAAAAAAAAAGATATGTGGTTAGCCAATTAGACACTTGTTTTTATCATTTCGGGAATATGAAAGTGTATTGTGTTAAAGTGTAGTGTGTTAAAATTCACCTAGCTTACAGTTGTTTGAGTTGCTTAGTAGTTTACAAGACATATAGTCAACTGATCTACTTGTATCAGACCTTTACCTTTTGTTTTCAGTTGCAATATTCCGCCCATTTCAAATATCTAATCGTAAAATTTTCTTAGCATAAGATGCGACTTTTACTATACCTTTATATTTTAGATTACAATTGGTGTGCTTGACCTTATTTTTATTGTAAAACACATCTCTGTTTTGATTACATTCCAGTCTTTGAATGTGAAATTATCTACTCGTCACATGTTCTAATTCTTCTCCCTTTTCTCCTTTCATCACATGTAATACCACCATCAGAATCCTCTTGGACTCCTACTTCCTCTTGCATTTTGAGAGAGGCACGAAGGCTCAATTCTACCCTATTATCTTTTAATCCGGAAAAAGGAAGTAAAATTGGGAATTTTGGACAATAAAAAGTCCAATTCATACAATAACAGGTTGCAGCAATCCCCAAAGGACTAAAGCAATGGGAGTTTGGACTTTGAAAGTTCATTTTGAACGGTAGCAGTCGCACAAAATAGAAAATGGAAATTTTTCTTTGGACTTCGGAATTCAATTCGACCATGGAAGTAGCAAAGGCGTTTAGGCGAGGGCCTAGATACTCATTATTTTTTATCTTGATTTATGTTCTTCATTTGTTTTAGAAATGCTAACTTTTATTGAGTTTTTTCATTAGCTTATATGAACCTTTTGGAGGTTTTTAAATAACTCTTCAGTTTTCTTAGTTGTTTCTTTTAAGTATTTAAATTCTCAAAACTGTTTCAAGTTATACAACATAAGTTCTTAGACTAACTTGAGAATTATCTATATTCTTTCATAGTTAGTAATGTTTTGAATCCACGTTTATGAGATTGAGCTAACCATTTAGTGCAATTTCTTAACACGGATAAAACTTTAGTTAAAATTAATCATCATTTTGACACTTTAGCATTTGACTTATTTCATACTTGGAATAAGATGAGTGTATAAGTATCAAAAGACTTTAGTTATTTTAAAATACAATTTTTTCACAAGTATTCTCAAATTTTCTTAAAAATTTAGCCAACTTTTAAATCAGTCGGTCAACCGCGTGTTAGCGGAGTTTCTAAGATGCCTAAACCCTTCCTTAGAAAATTAATCGAACCCTTACCCGAATTTGGTTTTATTTGAATTATTTCCTTTCATAAAACCTAATTTTCCTTAGTTAAAATAAATGGTTTTCTTAAATTTACCTAAAAAATTAAGTGGCGACTTCCCAAAATTACTTATTTTTTCAAAAACATAACTAAAATTTCCAAAGTTGCGAAATCGGCGTCGAAACATTTAGTTTTCGTAATCGGGTTGTAACAAACACCTCATGTGGAACCATAGGTAAATTTTCCTCCAAGGGAAGTCAACACCTTATGAGAACCCAATGGTGAATCTTTATCCAAGGAAAGCCAACACCTCTCATTGTCAAGGTCACTCGGTGCTAAGTTATGTTCCCTTTATTGAAAAGCCTTTATTATCATTATTTTATAAAAGTAGGCTTTAGGCCCCTCATATACTTAGATCATAAGTTATAGATGAGAGTTCATCAACCTAAATCATGTGAGAAGTCCTTTCACATGGACATAGAATATGTAAAGCACCATCTAGTTTAGGGTACCCTTATGGACACCTTTCAAGAGCCACTAAATTGACTAGATCATCATACATGTGTGTGTGTACATTCATGTGAAAACCTTTCACATAACACCTTTAGACCAAACATGTTCATACTTCACTTCATGAATGCATAAGTGTGCAAGTGTAACTACATGAATAACCCTTTCATATAAACACATTTAGACACAATCCATATTCATAACAAAATCATGCATTCATGTTCATGTACAAAGATCACAAACCTAGGACTATCCTATCAAGGCACACATGTGCAATGCAGGGACAAGGTCTCATACCCTTATCCCATACTAGTACACCTATCAACTCATCCTATTTAAGGGAATACATATCATACTTTATACACATAAGTTTTACATGCATAGTAGTAGACACAAGTGCATATGAGAATATCCATTCATTAGACACCATGAACCTATACTACTTGTAAGCATTCATGAAATGTGAGTGTGTGTACATCGGTCAATGTGATCACGTAATGGCTATCAACAATACCTTGAGGCAGCCACCCTCTTTGGTCCACAATGCACAACCAATCATGGTTAACACAACACAATTTAGCATAGGACACAAGCTAACTTCATATTACACTTAAGACTCCTCCTAACCTTAGCTATTCACACATTCACATTGGGGCACATAAGTAAGGTAAATTAATCACCATTGCTTCATCAATGGAAGCACCAAAGCATAACCCTAACGTAATCATTCAAAACCTTAGACTTTAACAACATAACCTAAATCACACTAAAATAGAAGACCAGGCATGAGCTTCACATAGTGTGTTCATCATAACCACATAATCATTTAACATAAAGTTTCCTTCAAGGACGTAAACAACAATTTGACAAGATGTTAACACCTCGACCATAAGTGGACAATACCATACAATGCCATCCAAGGCCAATTCTATAAACAATACTATAAGAAAGTAAAGAAAATATGCAATCTTACCAATTCCTCAACCTTTCATCATCATTAATAAATACTCCTTTTTAATCAATATTACAAATATAAGACAGTAGATAAATGTATTTTAACATGGGAGAAATCATGCACAAATCTCAACAAGATCATGATACAAACATGTACACTACTTCGCCAATTCAATAGATAGTAGAGAAGCATAGATCACTTACCAATTTTTCATTCTTGATCATTAATGATAAATACACTCAATTCATCAAAAACACAAATTTAAGGAAGTATATAAAGAGATCATAACCTTACAAAATCATACTTCAATTAACCATAGAATGGAGGTCACATCGAAATTACATTAGCAATTTATAGAAGATAGAGGGATTATAGGCTAATCTCATTCAAACCATCAAGACATGATACACATTGGATCAACTATACATAATTCAACATTAATATACATAATAGGCAGTATATACAAGCAATTCAACATGCTAGGATCAAATTCAATCAATATAAAGTCATGAATGTAGGCTAATTTGAGAAATGGAGAGTATATGGTTCAATCATTAAATTGGAATGAAATTCATTTTAAATTCAGTAAATTAACATAAATTCATCATAGAAATGCTTTTGTAATTAATTTGAGAAAGAACCCATGGCTAGATTTGAAGATTGAAGGTTTGATCATGAAATCTCATTGAAAAACATTGAAGGAACTCTTTAGATAAGAGGTTATTTAAAGATGAAGGATAACCATAACTTTATTGGATTAATTACCCATGAAAACTATGTGAAGAATACATGGAAATCCAATCTAAAAGTTGACCTTGAGCTTCATCTCCAATAGAGGTTTCTAGATAGGTTTAGTCTTGGAAAGGAAGTCTAATTTGGCGAATTGAATTGGGTATGGGGTTTTTGACTTGGGAAAAGACCTTAAAATATTTATATTTAATTTATAAACCATTTAACATCACTCCCAATCAATAAATATTCGAATGAAATTTATTTGGAAAACGAATCTTGGCCAGCCTGCCTAGGGACCACGTATCCTTCACGGTCCGAGAAGGTGGTTTACGACCCTTATCACAGTCCATTGTCCTTCGGTAAGTGGATCCCTTTCCTTTACAAGACCCAAATTTTCTAATTAAGTTCCACGACCAACTTCAAAGACCGTGGTCCACTCCACTGTCCGTAAAGTCGTCCGTGAACACTAAGGCTGTAAGCTGCCAACTTGGGACAGCTTTTGCCCAAAAGTTGGGTCCTCCTCAAGGACCCTTTGATTAGTCCTTGGGGAGTTTTACCCAGAAGTTTCCAACGTAAATACTCTAATATAAATTTCAAGTACCTACCATACCAGTTTGAGAATCAAAAAACACAAGCAGCACATCTATACATGCTAGGCACACTCAAGTACGTCCAAGGGCTAACTTTCAAACGTCTTGGACGTTCTTAGACGTTTGAATTCCAAATGAATTCAAATAAATTATTCATACTTTAAAACACTTAATTAACATTTTAACAAGCTTATAATAGCATGTGAGTCTCTAGACACCCTAACTCATTTTGGGGGTCTTAGAATGTTAGTACAAGAATGTACTACATATGATAAATTGCATAAACATATGAGTAAGACAACATAAATCATAAGAATAATCAATGAACATAATTGATCATTTAAACATATAAGGAATGCATAAGGAGGTAACCTCAATTCATACTAAGCCAAGAGATGGGTAATCCTCCACTAGTCTTGCTGATCATACAAGGCAAACTCAAGCAATCATCATAGCTCATCACCTATCATACAAAATTTAGATTATCTTTTATAAACACGGGGAATCACCTCTTTCCTTCTTATAAAGGATAATGGGTCATCGCAGATTGCCTTACATAAAGAATAATGGGTAATCTCTTCTTGTCCAACATACTATGGGATGATGGGTAGTCGCCTCTAGTCCCTTTACTTAGGATCATGGGCACTCGCCTCTATTCCAACATAATGTGACATGGTTATTTACCTTTTGTCTTCTACAGTGGATCATGAGTACTTGCCTCTTTTCAAATTCATATCAGGAACGTACGTAGTCACATGTTGTTCAACTTCAAGGACTAAGGGTAATATCCTCTTACTATATTATAAGGAATATGGGGAACCACCTCATAAAACTTTTCATGTAGAGGTCATGGGTAGTCGCCTTGACCTCATAAGTTTCTGAATCTTTTAACTTAGATTTATTTTAGATGAGCACTCCTTTCAACCTAGAATCATCTTATGTAAGAAAGCCTTATATATTTATAAATGAGCAGTTCAAGCAGGAACTATCCCTCCCACAACAATTATATGAATAATCAACAATTCCGAACATATGCTTCAGTCTCAAAGCAATGCATCCCATAATTATCATATATGCATCACTCTCAAAGCAATTAATAATGTACCTTATTTATCTATAAGAATACATCTAAATCTATAATTTCCCCTTTCATGAATCAAAACCCATTACATCAATTTCACCTTATAAACATGGCTTAAGCATGCGTTCATGTAATTTCATACTAAAAATATATAATCTCCTATTTCATGCATAAACAATCATAACCCAATTATTTGGATTAACATTATTCAAGACCCACAACTTAGAAGAAAACTGACACAAATTGGGGAATTTCTCTTTTAAATTGAGGAATCTTAGGGGCTCGATGGTTGAAGGATTCCGTGGATGAATAAATCTAACATACCTTTAAATCAAAACCCACAAGCAATTGAGAATGGAGACCCTAACTTGACCGCTAGCTTCACCCTTCTTCTTTTTCAAGTGCTAGAGAGAAATATTTTTAGACGAAGAACATTGGTTTTCTTTTGGGTTTTGAGAAAATGAATTGAATGGGTTTGTTTTGGGGTTAGAATAACTTATATATGAGTTCTAGGCTGGATAAAACAACATACTATTAATTTAACAAAAAAACAGAAAAGACAAAAAATCCCCTAAACTTACAATTGACTTACCACGATGTAGTGGCTCTCACAAGACGTGGTTCCAGTCGTGGTCCTTAACCAGTGACTTCACACCCCTTAAGCTCTTCTTCCCACACACCCACCTCCGCTATTAGTCAAGTCCTCCAGGAGCCTTTAAGTGGCTAGTAGAAGGAGGCTTCTTAAAGATGCACATGCCTATCCCTTCTCTGAGAGTAGTGATGCTTGTGGGAGGTAACCCTCCTATGATAGCTACTATGAGCCACCACGGGCAGCACCATGCCTCGTGATGCCCTTTGCATCCCGTATGGGTCCAAGTAAAGGTTGCACATGCTCAATTGTTTGGCTAATGACTTGAAACTTAGCCCCTAGATTAGTCTACTAGATTTGGAGGTGTTACACTTAAGCTAGTAGTTTTCCCTATTTATGATTATAGTTTTCACATTAGGTCGTGTGTTGCACATATATAATTTCATTATAAAAGATGGTATATCAATGTATAATAATGATTGTATAAAATGTTAACTTGCATGTCATTTTATTTTTAAATGTCAAGCAAAGGCTAAACGTAAAGATTTCGAAACTATTATCGTGAATTTAATCATCCTCTAGAAAAATTTCGAAAACAATGTTTACTGGATGGAGTTTTTTTTATGTAAAATGTTTAATTTTTTATAAGTATATACATCTTTTATGAACAGTTTGGAATGCTCATAATTCAAATATGGGTAACAAACTTGCTCAAAATGTTGAGATGATGTAAAACATCTGATAGATTTTTTTTGAAGTTTTCTACTTAGCTACAAAACAAGTATTTACACTTTATTATCCAACTATTTATTTAGTTTACCAAATATTTGTGTTATTTATGATAAAAAGATAATTCAAAAATATCCAAGGTTTGAAGAGTTAGTTATGTCAATGACTGAAAATAATTTTAATAATATAAATAAAAAATACATACATCAGAAATCCTCTAGTATACATCATTTTTAC
Organism: Solanum pennellii; assembly: GCF_001406875.1. NCBI lineage: Eukaryota > Viridiplantae > Streptophyta > Magnoliopsida > Solanales > Solanaceae > Solanum > Solanum pennellii. The sequence continues at coordinate 28,193,655 of NC_028647.1, read as the reverse complement.
GCACTATATTTATGATAGTATACCTTTTCATTAAAATAAAATAATATAGATATAATTTTAATATATGAATATATTATATATTCAATTTATTTGACCACTTATTATATTTACTTGTATTTCAATTTCTCTTAAAATGGTCACTCCACTGTTGAATTACTTATCAAGATAAGTATCAAAAGCACATTCAAACTATATCTGTTTTTTGGATTTCATATCTAAGCTATTGGGAGTCTAAGCTTCATACCTAAATTATCACTTATTAGTTTGAGAAACACATCTCAATGGTGTGTATAATACAGTCTCTCTCTTCTTTTTTTTTTTTTGGAAAAACCTTACCACAAGGCATTCCACAGGGATGAAATATTCTACCTTAATAAAATTTTTATAAATTATTAATAATTGTTAGAAACAAAAACTAAAGTGGTACTATCCAATTTTATCTTTTAAAAAAATCAAAAAATAATTACCTATTTTAGATATACTCTTTAATTATTATCATTTATAGCAATATCTAGCAATACTATATATTTTATTAACTTTTTCTCTCTCGCCTCTTTTTCTTTTTTTCTTTCTCAGCTTTATAATTTCTCTTTCTCGCTCATTTCTTTTTAGTTTCTCTTTCTCTTTACGTTCTTTTTGTGTTTTTTATTGTTTTCTTTTTGCTGCTATTTTTTTCTCTCTCTCTTTCTTTCTGTTTCTTTTTTTCTTTTTTTCTTTCTCTATTTTCATTCATAGATTAATCCATGATTCGTAGAATTGATAAAATTTACATCAATAATTAAGTACTTAATTAAAAAAATAATTTAATCGTAATAAATGAAGAGACATAATAAATTACAAAATAAATTAAAGTTGAATTTCAAATGTATTACACACATATTAAAATTGAATTAGAAGACAATTAAGCATGAGTGCAGAATGTAGCAAAACAAAGAGAATTTTATGTTTTTTGAACTGAATGAATTTGTATCAATAATGAATTTAAAATGTAATTCAATCGTAACAAATCAACAAATAAATTGCAAAATGAATTAAAGTTGTATTTAGAAGTGTGTTGCACAAATATTAAAGTTGCACTGGAAGAGCGAATTAAGCATGAATAAAAAATGTAACTAACGAAAGAGTAGACAATGATTTATAGAGTAAATTAAACTTGTATCAATGATGAATTAAACAAGTAATCCAATAGTAATAAATAAATTTTAAAATTGCAAAATGAATTAAATTGCTTTAAAATTATATTACATCATATTAAAGTTGAATTAGAAGAAAAAATTAAGAATAAATGAAAAACGTAACTAACGAAAGACTAGACAACAATCTATCAATTGAATTAAATTGATATGATTTATGAATAAAACTTATATCATATATATAAATTATCTTTGCTTTTATCACTAAAAAATTGAGTGATGATTGCAATATGTATCAAAAATGCATTGTGCATGTCTTATAAATGTATTAAACTGTGTTACCTAAATTATTCTTGCTGGTATTCGAAAGAAAAGAGTGAAGTGTACAATACGTATTATAAATGTATTATTCATGAATAAAGTATGCATTATATGTGTCGTATAAATTACTTTTGGTTTGTATCACTAAGAACGATAGTGATATTTACAATATGTATTAAAACGTATATATTGTGCATGTATTTTATGTGTGCATACATAAACTGCAAAATGAATTAACTTATTAAAAGTGCATTATACAAATGTTAAAGTTGAATTAAGCATAAATAAAAAATATAAATAATGAAACGCTAGATAGAGTTAATCAAACTTATATTAATAATAAATTAAAGAAGTAATTTAATAGTAACAAATAATAAACTACAAAATGAATTAAATTTGTATTAAAAGTGTATTATACAATATGGAAGTTGAATAAGAAGAGAAAATTAACAATAAATGAAAAGCGTAACAAACGAAAGACCACACAATAATCTATATATTGAATTAAACTTGTATTATTTATGAATAAAACATGTATTATATATGTCCTATAAATTATTTTGGTTTGTATCACTAATAACATGACTGATGTTTGCAATATGTACTACGAATCTATTGTGCATATGTTATAAATTATTTTGGTTTGTATCACTAAGAACATGAATGATGTTTACAATATGTATTACAGATATTGTCATATGTTATAAATATATTACAAGAGTGCTACTTAAATTATTTTGATTGAAATCACTAAAAAAAGGAGGGAAGTTTGTAATATGTATCATAAAGTATTGCTCGTGATATTAATACAATTTTAATACAATTATGAAACATATCTAATACAACTTTAATATAATTGTGATATAGTTCCATAAATTTCACGATTTAAAGTTTCAATCTAATATTTTTCCTGTAACAACTATAAACTTAACCAAATCCTCTTTAAAATTAAGATATAAACTCCAAAACGACATTTTTCTAAAATTATTTGTAGGAACGCTCTGTCCAAACTAATCACAAATTCGTAAAATTCAAAAAATGAATTCAAAATTGACGTTTTAAAATGACCAGTTAATGGTGAACTCTTTTTGCTATATTTTTAAAGATTTGAGATTTCTATTTGAGAACATGATATTGTACAAATATTTAATTTTTTTATTCCTCTTCTCGTCATATTTTTGAGTAAAAATAATGAAATATGGGCAAAAATTATTTAAAAGTAGTTATTTAAATGGAATTTCAAAGAAGAAGAATAAAACAGTTTGAAAAACAGAGAGGATGAAGATAAATAATTTGAGGAACGAGACGAAGAAGAAAAAGAATAAAAAGAAGAAGAGGACGAAGAGAAAAAATGTCACGACCCAAAAATGGATGTAATGGCACTCATCTTATCCCACCAAGACAAGTCAGCTTAAAATTCAACCATTACATAAAATGCGGAAATTTCATAATCAATTCAAAACATCCCCAAAATCTTGTTGTCCGTGTACAAGCCTCTAAAGTATTACAATTGATTCAAAAGAAACGCTAGTCTCAAATGAACTTGTTTCTAGAATAGAACAAGGTCATAACTAGGGAGAAAGAAAGTACCCTAAGGCGACAAACAACTATCTCTCAAATCTCCAAGAAACCTCAGACAAGGAGAAGAGAAATATCACAAAGTCCGGGCTAGTAACCTACAAAAAAATTGTAGTAGCAAGGGTTGAGTACCAAATCACACGGTACCCAGCAAGTAAAACGTCTAAACACAAGCTAAGGGGATAAAATACGGGTACTCCTACCACCCCCAAATGAACCTCCACAACTACAACTTGCATTAAAATCAACCCAACCTAACAGCTCACAGTTTACATAGCACGTAGCTCAACAACAACACTTACACAAATTACATATTCTCAACAACAACACTTCATCAAATTACATATCTTCAACAACAATACTTCAACAAATTCCATATCCTCAACAACAATACTTCAACAAATTACATATCCGCAATAACAAGCTCAATATTGATCAATCACAAGTTCCACAGAAAGGCAATCAGAAGATCAACAAAATATGATATCAAGTTCACTAATGATAAGTATGTGCAATGCAATGGAATGCAATGTCAATTATAATGATGCATGTCTGACCTAGTGATACACACCCGCTGTCTCTCAGTCCGGGACCCATCGGGGACATATCTATCCATGAATCTGTCGCGGCGCACGACAGGACCCTCGATAATAGTAACCATCGTGGCGCGCGATACGTCCCTCGAAATATAGTATTCATCGTGGTGCGCGATACGTTCCTCGAAATGGTACATCCTCTTAAGTACTCATTCTTTCTCAATGTACATAACACTTGTCACAACCGATGCCTCAGAATAATGCAGATGACAAGCTCACAAAAATAATGAGGAGATGACCATTTTCATAACATCGCACAGTTCACAACCACACAAACATGAAGTCACATCAACAATGATTCACAAGCCTTCAACCCTTTCTCAACATATCACACATAAACAATTAATCACATTGCCTTTTGTTATCCCTTTTTTTCTTTCAGCATAATAATTAATCAATGTGGACAAGTCAACCCATCACCAATCCCGTTACTCCCAAACATATACCACAAGGAAATACACGCATTTCATACACTTAACAAGAGTTTAGAAATCCATTTGCCTCAAATAGTCGAACAATCACTCTGAACATGAGCCTTTTCCTTTCGTTGTACATCCAAAACAATACAATCTATTCCTATTAACGATCACAATAAGATTTTAAACCTAACAACATCCATATCACTATGTGTCTAACATAGACCAAAAATCATAGAGCACCAATTTATAATCAAGTTCTTAACTTTTGATGTCATTTGACATGTCAACTCTTTTAACTTTTCTCCAATTTTCAAGTTTAGGGTTAAGTCTTAATTCCTCAAATATCACAAGTCTAATGTTATTCACAAAATACATTACACTTTATATTTATTTACCTATCTCAATATATCAAAACTTAAATTATATGTGACAATTATAACAAGGAATTAGAGAAACACTAAAAATCCAAATTATGGACATAATATTTTTGTTTACAAGAAAACAAACCCAAAACTTTTCAGAACTCATATTGACACAGGTTTTATTCTTAGAAACTATCCCTCAATAATTAATTATCCAATTACTGATCGATAATTACCCTCAAATTATTTGATCGTCATTAACATCACCACTAGTGATAATATATATATATATATATATATATATATATATATATATATA
>NC_028647.1:28186820-28188384 GCF_001406875.1 Solanum pennellii | reverse complement strand
TATATATTTCAATTCTAATCCACTGTAACTTACAAATAATATATAATTAATAAAGTTAACAATTTGATTCCTTACTCATTTTCACACATTATTATAATGATAATTTGTAACAACCCGTTTAGTAGGTTCGAGCAGTAAAATAATTTTGATAAAAACTGACTGGGTCGACGGACCACGCGACGGACCGTCATGGTCAAGACGGCCCGTGATGGATTTCGTCGTCCCATACTTGTGTAATTTCTTATGCAACTCTTCTCATTACCCTCGACGACAAGTAGGACGAACCATCATAGGCACGACGGACCGTCGAGGACCTTCGTTCCAAAACACTTCAACTCTGGGAATCGGGGTACTGGAGTTACTTCTCTGAACTTCAGGACGGACCTGCAGGACGGACCGTCATGGATACGACGGACCGTCACAGGATCTTCGTTCCAAAACACTTCAACTTTTGGAGTCTGGGTACCGGAATCGACTATCTGAACTTCACGACGGACTTGCAGCAGGGACCGTCGTAGATACGACGGACCGTCACAAGCTGCGTAACCCCGACTCGGTCAGACTTCCGTTAAATTATTAAAGGGGGTGTTTTGGACTATTCATAATTATTATTATGAAATTAGTGGGGTAATGTGTATAATTGAGTTAGTTGGGGTTAAAGGAGAGAACTTTAAAATAAATAGTGGGTTACTTTTATCATCTTTTATAATTGATTATATGATAACTAGGGTAAAAAGAATCTGGAAAAAGAAAAGAAAAATAAAAGGAGAAGGGCGTGAACGAAGGGAGGAACGAGCAACGTGAATTGAAAAGGTTCAAAGACATTGGGGAGATAGCTTGCTTGATTTCGATCCTTCGGTGGAGGTAGGTTATGGTTTAATTCTATCTAATAGATAAACTCTAAATAGCGATTGATATGTATTGAATGATATTGTAAAGTCTCCTATGTGCTTGATTGTGTGGTTTGTGGTTGGCTATAAAATTAAGAGAATGTTGAAATTCTAATCTTGAACCATCTATACCGAAGTAATGCCTTGAAATAAAGGAGGCTTGATGAAAATAATAGAACCATGAATTGAAAGTGGTGGTAATAAATGATGATTAATGGTAATTATTGGATCGGAGTGTCACGTTCCGACACAGTATTAGGGGATCGGAGTGTCACGTTCCGACACGGATTATTGGATCAGAGTGTCCCGTTCCGACACGGATTATTGGATCGGAGTTTCACGTTCCGACATGGATTATGGGATCGGAGTGTCACGTTCCGACACAGTATTAGGGGATAGGAGTGTCACGTTCCCACACACTAACATTAATGGCAAGAAATCTTGAATTAACTTACTATACTCGAATTCAAAGTATCTAGTTCCCAAACGAGTATGGTGTAGAGGCATGAGTCCTCATAGGTGTGCTTAATGTTGTGATTGAGGGTGTAACCATTATGGTGTTGTTGTGTCTATGGTTCATGTGCTTGTTGTTTTCCAACTGTTTAGTGTTGTAGTTGGTTTTATATTATTGTTTAATATATACTGGTTTCTATTTTGAGTTGGCCGATGATACC
>NC_028647.1:28182087-28184874 GCF_001406875.1 Solanum pennellii | reverse complement strand
GTGTCTCTACTCCTGTGGGTGAGTCTGTGATAGTTGAGAAGGTGTATAGGTCTTGCCTTGTGACTTTTGTAGGGAGCAATACCTATGTAGATTTGATTATCCTAGAAATGGTTGATTTTGATGTAATTCAGTGTATGACTTGGCTTTCCCCAAAATTTGCAATCTTAGATTGTAATGCTAAAACTGTGACATTGGCCAAGCCTGGGACAGATCCGCTAGTGTGGGAGGGTTTACTAATTGCTTTGATGAAACTAAGACAGAGAAGAACTCCATTACTCCATCATCAACTTCTAAAAAAAATGGAAATAATTTTGGAATAAAGAACAATCCCCCTTCTTCCACTTTCGTATCCAACACATCCTCACGTAAAGCTCAAAAATTTGAACACGTCCACTTTCTTTCGTAACATAACACAATTTATCGGATAAATCCGCTGTTTAAATTTGACCAAATAAAGCACCACTTTCTAAAACTACGCGATTCACACTTAATTTAATGTCTCCAAGCAACGATAAATTCCTACAAGTTACGGGAAATAAAACTCCACCACTTTTTACATCAACACAAGGTTTAGCACTATCCAAGTTAAAAACAAACTTGTGTTTCACTTTCGTGCATGGGTGTGGCATTTTTGTGCCTTCATTGATTTTAATTAAAATAGTAGTTCTATTTTGGTCTTTTATAAGTTCTTCTGATTCATTATTGGTCATGTGAAAAGATTTAGTCATGGATTCATTTGAAAATCCATTTAGAATGCCGATGAATCCATCTAAACAGAAACCACAGTATTCTCCAGGTGTGTATTCGTCATCATATTCTCCTAAGAAAATTATTTTGAATTTAGAGTCGCCATCATTGTACCACTGTGACACTGTTTTCAATGTAAGTGGTAGGGCATCCCTTTTTGTAATTTTAGAACTTTTTTCTTTTGAATGTTCTGTTGATATCAGTCCAACAATGCATTCACCAGTAAAAATTATAATTAATAAGAAAGGACTGTCCATGACCATATAATTATGTGTCATACCAAACAACGATATTATCTTAGATAGTCAGTCCACTATGAAACATACCTTGACAAACAAAAACCAATTTTTGAGCAAACAAAATAGCAAGGTTGAGAAAAACTATGAGGGTGTAGAAGTAATAATCCAGCAACAATTTTTTTTACTAAGACGAGGAAATTATCTATGTGACCAACCGTCATATTCGATGACAATATTAAATCCATTATATTCATCGCAAATTATAGAAACTCAAACTATATTTTAACAATAAAACTCTTTCAAGGTGCATCCATGTTGTTCAATGCTCATGTATTCTTCACAGGTTGACTCGTTCTATTTATAGAGACTACAGACCACAACTTTTAATTATAAAAATTACTATTAGTCTGTTAAAACATATGTAGTGTTATAAAACTTTAGGAAAAAGAACAATATAAAGATGAAGATAAGAAGAATATAAGAGAAGAGGAATAGTATAAGACAACTTCATTTCTTTCAAAGTGATCACCAAATCTTCAAGTGTATACAATATGAACCCTTACGCCTCTATTTATAGTGCTGCATAGCGGCCTACAAAAGGTTATTCATAAAAATGACATTAATATGAATATACTAGGTGGGTGGGGGGGCAAATGGAAGTGAAAGGTTAAAAGAATAATGATTATAAAGGTGGAGGTTATGGAGGTAATGGTTATGTTCATAATAGACAAAAATGATGGAGTAACTTCTTGATATAGTGGACATCCACAATACATTATTTTATGACATGTAGAATGTTAAAATTGGCTTCAAGTGACATCTATGCAATCCAATTTCAGAATATATAAAGTCGAATAAATAGATACACATTCTACATGGTAAATTAAAGAGAAAATGCAGTGAAAAAACTCCTTAAGTTGACACCATAACTTACTTTTACGCTCAAACTACAGAGACGTTTATTTACCCTAATTTCATTTCGTGTGAATTTAATACAACCTTGACAAATGACATGGCAAAAAAAGAAAATTTAAGAAAAATAAATAAATAAATATAATGAAAAAAAAACTCCACCTACCCCATTGTCCTTCTTCGTCAAACCCCACCTGCCCCTACTTGTGTCTTCATCCTCAAACTCCCCACCACATCCTACCCCCACCCCAACCCATCATCTTTCTTCATCAAACTCTATAACCAAGTACATTTTTTCGTTGAAACAAAAATTTAAAATCACATTGAAGAAGTTGACTGAGCTACTGAATTCAATGCAAAAGCAAGATCAACCTCACATTTGGCTATTGTTGAAGAGAACTGAGCCGACCTTAATAATTCTTTAAAATAGGAATTCGGTGAACCCCCTAACTTCCTCTAGGTCCGCCCCTGTTTGCCCACCCAAATAAGATTTTAAATACTTTTCTTTTTTATTAATTTAAAAAGAATGTCTTTTTTGTAACAATTAAATTTCTAACATGTTTGACATCTTAGAAAATATTTTGATATGTTTTGTGTATCTGCCGGTAATAAACACACCATCAAATTATAACGGGGAATATATTATAAGTCAAATATGTGCATTACATAGTGGAATTCAAGATTTCTGAAAGAAAGGTGCACCATTGTCAAGGGTGGATCTACCCCTTTAAGAAAAAGACAATCACTTTAGGGTCCCAAATTTGAAAGTCTTATTCAATTTAGTAATAATAGATTTTAAGTTTTTCATAAGAAAACTATGAAATACAATTTGTAGAGAAAAATAATATTAAAGGAAAAAATATAGAAGTTTTAAATATATATATATATA